>NC_086006.1:25222150-25522150 GCF_030014385.1 Trichomycterus rosablanca | reverse complement strand
CAGGTCCTTTGCTTTTATTAAGGGCTTTCTTTTGCCTTTCAGGACAGCAGTTCTAACAGAGCTACATTAGATTTCCAGATCCTGCCTTGACTTTTACAGTTTCTCTTAACTGCCTTTTCTTTATTACTGTTCGGACACTGAAATTTGCTTGCTGGAAGGGCTTTGATATTTTTTCTAGCCAAAGGTTTGAGTAAAGCAGAGGCAGGTTTGCTGGTACAGCAATGGTGTTTTATACTTTTTCCTCTGATTTAATTCTAATGTCTGATCTTTTAACAGACTTTACCATGTGTCCAAAGTGTAATACACAATATAGATTATGTGGATAGTATAAGCTACTTTTGTAAATACATGTACGAGGGTTCTTCAAAACGTTTCCGCACTTTTTAAAAAAACTCTATTTATTGAGAATTTCAAAAACAAATCACATCACTTTTCTACATCGTCACCTTCTGCTGCATTTTTCCAGCCACGTACCAACATTTTAATGCCATTAGCAAAAAATTTTTTTGGTTGAGCCACTGATGCACCACTGCTTTCACATCATCATCACATTAAAATCTTCTTCCTCTTAAAGCTTCTTTAAGCGTCCAAAAAGGTGGAAATCTGAAGGTGCTGAATCCAGAATATAAGCGTTTCTCAGTCTCTCAGACACGACCGATTACTACTCCTCCCACCCTCACTGTTTCCAACCAAAATATAAAAATGTGGAAACTTTTTGAAGATCCCTCGTACATTAAGTTAACCTGTTCCAACACCCTACAACAGTATGGCTCTGAATATAAAATTATTCATCATTAAACTATACTCTGCTAACGGTTTGGAAACAAAAAAGTCTACTTCACACTCACACCAACTGTAGAAATTTGCTTGGTCAGAAAACACATTATTTATATGATTAACACAACAGGGTGGCACAGTGGCTAAGTGGGTAGCACCGTCGCCTCACAGCAAGAAGGTCGTGGGTTCGATCCCCAGGCGGGGCGGTCCGGGTCCTTTCTGTGTGGAGTTTGCATGTTCTCCCCGTGCCTGTGTGGGTTTCCTCCGGGTGCTCCAGTTTCCTCCCACAGTCCAAAAACATGCAAGTGAGGTGAATTGGAGATACAAAATTGTGTTCGACTGTGTTCAATATTGAACTTGTAAACTGATGAATCTTGTGTGATGAGTAACTACTGTTTCTGTCATGAATGTAACCAAAGTGTAAAACATGACGTTAAAATCCTAATAATCAAACAAACAAACAATTAACACAGTAAATTCTAAACAATATCTGAAAAACAGCATTTCAGAGATGTATTTATGTTCAAGCATAAACCCCATCAACATCTGGTTATTTGATGTACAATCTTCTATCTATGATGTTCGTTTGACTTTTAAAACCATACAAACATGCATAAAATATCTAACTACCTACTTAACTAGTCACCCAACACCCACATTTAAACAGAGCAGCTACATTAAAATTTAACTTAATGACAATAAAGCCAAAATAATGCCAACCTGATCTTTATCATTTTCATCAGTCTTTTTTATCCTGTCCAGGGTTGTGGCCACTGGAAAACACTGGGCACAAGGCAGGAATACAGCAGACAGGTACAAAAAAACCCCCACAAAAACAACATAACACTGAGAGGACAGAAAGAAACACAGCACCTTGAGACACTTTCATTTAATTGAAATTACATGTAAATACAAAGTACATATAAATAATAATTCTAACACAATATATAATCAAATTATTACACATTATGATTGCAAGTATAATCCCAACACAGAACCCCAATAAACCATAAACACACACATTCAAATCCTACACAAATCCACACAAAGACATCTGAAAGGACAAGTCAAATTACTCTTTTAATAATCCAAAAACATTCTTGTTCAGCTGTTGTGAGTCATAAAGACTGAGTGATTAAGTGAGTAATTAAGTTCAGAGTTTAAGTTGTTTTGCTGATGAATAAAAATAAATCCAGTCCTAGTGGAATCATTACTGTGGTTTAATAGCAGGTTAGATCTTTAGGATCCACATTTAACATGAACACATTTTGAAATAATTTATTATAAAGTTATTTTTATATTTAATCACTCATCAAACATCAGAACTAATAAATCATGTTTATAGACGGAGAATAAAATTCACGTTATAAATAGATGAGCTGGTGATTGACGGTCACGAGCTATAATTTCATTGGTTGATTCGCCACATGTCCCCGCCCACTGTTTGTGTTCAGGCTGCAGTGTTGCTCCGCTCACGCTGGGCGGGACTGAGGCTGCGCAGCGTCTCATCTACACAGGCTGTAACTTCAGCTCAGATCAGTTCGAACCCGGGCTCGGTGAGCTCACATCTCTGGCCACACCATACTGAACGCTCACAGCGCGCTAATATGGCGGACATGTTTTTAACAGGACTGTTACTGCTAAGCTCTGCGCATTTAACGGGTGAGTACCGTTACAGCTCAGTTAGAGTTCAGTTATAGTCCCGTTACAGCTCAGTTAGAGTACCGTTACACTACAGAGTTCAGTTAGAGTAACAGTACAGAGTTTATTTAGAGTACCACTACAGCATAGAGTTCAGTTAGAGTACTGTTACAGCATAGAGTTCAGTTACAGTAACAGTACAGTACAGAGTTTATTTAGAGTACCACTACAGCATAGAGTTCAGTTGGAGTACTGTTACAGCATAGAGTTCAGTTAGAGTACTGTTACACTACAGAGTTCAGTTAGAGTAACAGTACAGTACAGAGTTTATTTAGAGTACCACTACAGCATAGAGTTCAGTTGGAGTACTGTTACAGCATAGAGTTCAGTTAGAGTAACAGTACAGTACAGAGTTTATTTAGAGTACCACTACAGCAGAGTTCAGTTAGAGTACTGTTACAGCATAGAGTTCAGTTAGAGTAACAGTACAGTACAGAGTTTATTTAGAGTACCACTACAGCATAGAGTTCAGTTGGAGTACTGTTACAGCATAGAGTTCAGTTAGAGTACTGTTACAGCATAGAGTTCAGTTAGAGTAACAGTACAGTACAGAGTTTATTTAGAGTACCACTACAGCATAGAGTTCAGTTAGAGTACTGTTACAGCATAGAGTTCAGTTAGAGTAACAGTACAGTACAGAGTTTATTTAGAGTACCACTACAGCATAGAGTTCAGTTAGAGTACTGTTACAGCATAGAGTTCAGTTAGAGTACTGTTACACTACAGAGTTCAGTTAGAGTAACAGTACAGTACAGAGTTTATTTAGAGTACCACTACAGCATAGAGTTCAGTTGGAGTACTGTTACAGCATAGAGTTCAGTTAGAGTAACAGTACAGTACAGAGTTTATTTAGAGTACCACTACAGCATAGAGTTCAGTTGGAGTACTGTTACAGCATAGAGTTCAGTTAGAGTAACAGTACAGTACAGAGTTTATTTAGAGTACCACTACAGCATAGAGTTCAGTTAGAGTACTGTTACAGCATAGAGTTCAGTTAGAGTAACAGTACAGTACAGAGTTTATTTAGAGTACCACTACAGCATAGAGTTCAGTTGGAGTACTGTTACAGCATAGAGTTCAGTTAGAGTACTGTTACAGCATAGAGTTCAGTTAGAGTAACAGTACAGTACAGAGTTTATTTAGAGTACCACTACAGCATAGAGTTCAGTTAGAGTACTGTTACAGCATAGAGTTCAGTTAGAGTAACAGTACAGTACAGAGTTTATTTAGAGTACCACTACAGCATAGAGTTCAGTTAGAGTACTGTTACAGCATAGAGTTCAGTTAGAGTACTGTTACACTACAGAGTTCAGTTAGAGTAACAGTACAGTACAGAGTTTATTTAGAGTACCACTACAGCATAGAGTTCAGTTAGAGTACTGTTACAGCTAGAGATGGACAGATCGGGGTTTTTGGCACCGATTCCGATCTCCGATCTCCTTTCAGGGACATTGGCCGATGGGGGGGGGGGGGGGGATTAGCAGTAAATAAACTTAAAAAGAGCCTCACAGTAAAGATAAACCGGAGCGGGGCGCGTGTGTGTGTGTTTGTGCCTTTAGAAGAGACGCAGTTACAGAGTTACAGAGACGCAGAGTTCACAGTATCGCTATAAGTGATTCATTGATTCATGAGTTGATTCGTTTTTATGTGAAGCGTAAGTTTCTCTTCTCAGTTATCTCTCCGTGTTTACTGTTATTAATTAAATGTCGTGGTTTTAAATAAACACCAGCTACTACAGAACATTCTGTGTGACTCTCTTACATTAAAAAGCTTCATTAAACTGCTATTACCACAGATCTGTAACCGAGTCAGACTCGTTCCATCTAAGGAGCTAAAAGTTTTCTAAAAGTTCAGCAGATGATCCTGAACTAACGAATTTGGTAATGAATAAACTTTTGCCTCGTATTGGCTCTGTAACGTCTTCTGTTCTCATCTACATCACAAGTAAGAACCGCTTACGATTTACCAAAGTGAACCAGGAGTTTATATAACGTGCTGATAGAATCGACTCAGATGTGACCGGGTTGAATTATCTTTTTAAAGTAAATATTACAATCAGCAAAATTACATCGTAAGAGCTTTCACGATAGTTTCTGTACGATGGTTGATGAATGGTGATGTGATGGTTGGTGCTTCGTAGCTCAAAGTCTGGATCAATCCACTGAGCTGTTAACTTAACATGGTCTTTATATATCACACGATCGGATCGGCTACTTTTAGGAAATATCGCCGATAGCATATTTTGATTAAAAATCATCCGATACCGATTCGTAGCCGATCGATCGTCCCATCTCTAGTTACAGCATAGAGTTCAGTTAGAGTACTGTTACAGCATAGATTTCAGTTAGAGTACTCTACACAGTTCAGTTAGAGTAACAGTACAGTACAGAGTTTATTTAGAGTACCACTACAGCATAGAGTTCAGTTAGAGTACTGTTACAGCATAGAGTTCAGTTAGAGTAACAGTACAGTACAGAGTTTATTTAGAGTACCACTACAGCATAGAGTTCAGTTAGAGTACTGTTACAGCATAGAGTTCAGTTAGAGTACTGTTACAGCATAGAGTTCAGTTAGAGTACTGTTACACTACAGAGTTCAGTTAGAGTACCGTTACAGCATAGAGTTCAGTTAGAGTACCGTTACACTACAGAGTTCAGTTAGAGTAACAGTACAGTACAGAGTTTATTTAGAGTACCACTACAGCATAGAGTTCATTTGGAGTACTGTTACAGCATAGAGTTCAGTTAGAGTAACAGTACAGTACAGAGTTTATTTAGAGTACCACTACAGCATAGAGTTCATTTAGAGTACTGTTACAGCATAGAGTTCAGTTAGAGTACTGTTACAGCATAGAGTTTAGTTAGAGTACTGTTACACTACAGAGTTCAGTTAAAGTACCGTTACAGCATAGAGTTCAGTTAGAGTACCGTTACACTACAGAGTTCAGTTAGAGTAACAGTACAGTACAGAGTTTACTTAGAGTACCACTACAGCATAGAGTTCAGTTAGAGTACTGTTACACTACAGAGTTCAGTTAGAGTAACAGTACACTACAGAGTTCAGTTGGAGTACTGTTACACTACAGAGTTCAGTTAGAGTACCGTTACAGTACAGAGTTCAGTTAAAGTACCACTACAGCATAGAGTTCAGTTAGAGTACTGTTACACTACAGAGTTCAGTTAGAGTACCGTTACAGTACAGAGTTCAGTTAAAGTACCACTACAGCATAGAGTTCAGTTAGAGTACTGTTACACTACAGAGTTCAGTTAGAGTAACAGTACAGTACAGAGTTCAGTTGGAGTACTGTTACACTACAGAGTTCAGTTGGAGTACTGTTACACTACAGAGTTCAGTTAGAGTAACAGTACACTACAGAGTTCAGTTAGAGTACCGTTACACTACAGAGTTCAGTTGGAGTACTGTTACACTACAGAGTTCAGTTAGAGTAACAGTACAGTACAGAGTTCAGTTAGAGTACCGTTACACTACAGAGTTCAGTTAAAGTACCGTTACAGCATAGAGTTCAGTTAGAGTACCGTTACACTACAGAGTTCAGTTAGAGTAACAGTACAGTACAGAGTTTATTTAGAGTACCACTACAGCATAGAGTTCAGTTAGAGTACTGTTACACTACAGAGTTCAGTTAGAGTAACAGTACACTACAGAGTTCAGTTGGAGTACTGTTACACTACAGAGTTCAGTTAGAGTACCGTTACAGTACAGAGTTCAGTTAGAGTACCGTTACAGTACAGAGTTCAGTTAAAGTACCACTACAGCATAGAGTTCAGTTAGAGTACTGTTACACTACAGAGTTCAGTTAGAGTAACAGTACAGTACAGAGTTCAGTTGGAGTACTGTTACACTACAGAGTTCAGTTGGAGTACTGTTACACTACAGAGTTCAGTTAGAGTACCGTTACACTACAGAGTTCAGTTAGAGTAACAGTACAGTACAGAGTTCAGTTGGAGTACCGTTACACTACAGAGTTCAGTTAGAGTACCGTTACACTACAGAGTTCAGTTAGAGTAACAGTACAGTACAGAGTTCAGTTGGAGTACCGTTACACTACAGAGTTCAGTTAGAGTAACAGTACAGTACAGAGTTCAGTTGGAGTACTGTTACACTACAGAGTTCAGTTGGAGTACTGTTACACTACAGAGTTCAGTTAGAGTACCGTTACACTACAGAGTTCAGTTAGAGTAACAGTACAGTACAGAGTTCAGTTGGAGTACTGTTACACTACAGAGTTCAGTTAGAGTAACAGTACAGTACAGAGTTCAGTTAGAGTAACAGTACAGTACAGAGTTCAGTTAGAGTAACAGTACAGTACAGAGTTCAGTTAGAGTAACAGTACAGTACAGAGTTCAGTTAGAGTACCGTTACACTACAGAGTTCAGTTAGAGTACCGTTACACTACAGAGTTCAGTTAGAGTAACAGTACAGTACAGAGTTCAGTTGGAGTACTGTTACACTACAGAGTTCAGTTAGAGTAACAGTACAGTACAGAGTTCAGTTAGAGTAACAGTACAGTACAGAGTTCAGTTAGAGTAACAGTACAGTACAGAGTTCAGTTAGAGTACCGTTACACTACAGAGTTCAGTTAGAGTAACAGTACAGTACAGAGTTCAGTTAGAGTAACAGTACAGTACAGAGTTCAGTTAGAGTAACAGTACAGTACAGAGTTCAGTTAGAGTAACAGTACAGTACAGAGTTCAGTTAGAGTAACAGTACAGTACAGAGTTCAGTTAGAGTAACAGTACAGTACAGAGTTCAGTTAGAGTACCGTTACACTACAGAGTTCAGTTAGAGTAACAGTACAGTACAGAGTTCAGTTAGAGTAACAGTACAGTACAGAGTTCAGTTAGAGTAACAGTACAGTACAGAGTTCAGTTAGAGTACCGTTACACTACAGAGTTCAGTTAGAGTAACAGTACAGTACAGAGTTCAGTTAGAGTAACAGTACAGTACAGAGTTCAGTTAGAGTAACAGTACAGTACAGAGTTCAGTTAGAGTAACAGTACAGTACAGAGTTCAGTTGGAGTACCGTTACACTACAGAGTTCAGTTAGAGTAACAGTACAGTACAGAGTTCAGTTGGAGTACCGTTACACTACAGAGTTCAGTTAGAGTAACAGTACAGTACAGAGTTCAGTTGGAGTACCGTTACACTACAGAGTTCAGTTAGTGTGTGTTGTGTGTGTTTCAGTGTGCCAGGTCGTGGGTACATGCGGCTCTCCGGAGCTGTATGCTAACGCACATCTGGAGGATCTGTACGCTCAGCGCTCGCAGTTTAACCACGGAGATAAAGTGAAGTATAAATGTGCAGTGGGGTACGTGACCATACCGGGCAGCACACGCGTGTCCTACTGTGAGAGGGGACAGTGGAGTCCCATCAGCCTGCAGTGTGCCAGTAAGCATGATGATCTGCTGCTACTCTCTATACATTCTGTACACAGTTCACTTTTACTCACCTATTCATCCTGGTCAGGGCTGTGGTGGGTCAGGAATACAGTCTGTATAGGACATTACAGTGCATCACACACACACACACTTACATTTATTTACGTACACCTAGAGGCAATACGGAGCAGCTCATTCACCTTTTACATGATTTTGGGAGGAAAAAGGAAAACGGGGCGTGGAGAGAACATGCCAAACTCCTTGCAGACGAGCACAGTGTCACTAATAGTCAAGCAGTTACTGATATATCAGTGATGATAATTCCAGTAACATAATAATATGCAGCTTGCATTTTTTTCTTTATTAATCAAATAATTCATGATCATTTTTTTTATTTTACCACCACTTCATCCTGGTCAGGGTCGTGGTAGGTGCAGCTTCCCTGGATTCACACACTTTGGACAGTACGCCAATCCATCGTGGTGTGTGTGTTCGCCCTGTGATTGATTGGTGACCTGTCCAGGGTGTTTCCTACCTAGTGAACTGAATCCACCGTGACCCTGAGTAGATAAAGCGGTGGTAAAACAGACACTGAATGAATTTGAATGGATGGATTTGTTGCTCATGTCGTTTTTATTCTTATTATTTAATTTTCTTACAGAAAAAAAGTGCAGCTCGGCTGGAGAAATACTGAACGGTCATATAAAATATGAAGGCAACTTATTTGGGGATGCAGTCTACGCTGAGTGCAACGAAGGGTAATACAAAGAGCTTTATACAATATCTGGCCAAAAGTATTTGGGCACCTGACCATGAGCTTGTTGGACATCTTACTTCGAAAACAAACTGTGTTAAAATAGTGTGTATATAATTTATAGAATTGATTTATTACACCTGTTTGCAGCTGTTGTTGTGGCTAAAACACATAAATTCAATAATTAGAAGTGGTGTACATATATACACCGACCAGGCATAACATTATGACCACTGACAGGTGAAGTGAATAACACTGATTATCTCTTCATTACGGCACCTGTTAGTGGGATATATTAGGCAGCAAGTGAACATTTTATCCTCAAAGTTGATGTTAGAAGCAGGAAAAATGGGCGAGTGTGAGGATCCGAGGGCCAGATTGTGATGGCTAGACGACTGGGTCAGAGCATCTCCAAAACTGCAGCTCTTGTGGGGTGTTTCCGGTCTGCAGTGGTCAGTATCTATCAAAAGTGGAAAGGAACCGGTGGTAAACCGGCGACAGCAGCCAAGGCTCATTGATGCACGTGGGGAGCGAAGGATGGCCCGTGTGGTCCGATCCAACAGACGAGCTACTGTAGCTCAAACTGCTGAAGGAGTTCATGCTGGTTCTGATAGAAAGGTGTCAGAATACACAGAGCAGCGCAGTTGCAGGGCTGTTTTGGCAGCAAAAGGGGGACCAACACAGTATTAGGAACATGGTCATGATGTTACGCCTGATCACTGACTTTTCTGAAGATAAATCTCTCATTATTGTTCATGAATTATTAATTTGATAATGAAATGAATTTCTGTATTTTTCAGCTATGTACTAAAAGGAGATGATGTTAGACATTGCCTTGCTGATGGATGGAGTGGAAGTCCTCCTATTTGTGAAGGTAAGATACGCTTTATACACAAACTGTATCGGGCCCTCCTGTCGTACAGATCTGCCATGCCATTGTGGCCAGCAGGGTGCATGTAGGCGCTGGTGTTTTATTGTATCGGTTCCCTTTACTCATTGTGCCTCTTCTTCATCACAATTTCTTCCTCACATAATTGCTGGTTCCTCTGTTGGCAACCTGTTTTCTGGAAACCACGATACTGGGCTCAATCCTGTCCGGATTTCTACCCAAGCAGATGTCGTCACTCACTCTTGTTTTTCCATGGAACTCGGCCTGTTTTGCACTTTGCGGCCGTTGTGGTGGAACCGCCCTGAACGGCGCCACTGAGATTCGAATCCCTGATCAGTGGCTAGCATGATTTTTAACATGGCATGAAATAATATAATTGATTCTCTCTCTCTTAATCATTCCATCTCTGTAGTCGCGGCCATTCCTACAGTAACATGTTCACCACCACACAAAAAAAGTGCAACATTCCACGGAACCAAAGCAGCATATAAACCAGGAGAGTCCATCTCTTACTCCTGCAACGATGGATTCAGACAGAATGGCATCAACCGGGAGCTCCTGTGTGACGACCTCGGCCGGTGGAGACCTGCTACCCCCAACTGTGAAAGTAAGTCCAGATAAAGTCCAAGCCTTCTTTTGACTAAATTCTTCAAAGTGAGGCAGGTTGATTTATAATCTTTATTTGTTTGTAGAAATCAAGTGTCCAGAATTTCAAGTCGACGGCGGAACAGTGAGCAAGAACAATCTGAGGTTCAACACCAACGCAACCATCACCTGCAGAAGGGGTTACAGACTGAGAGGGGCGAGAGTCGTCACCTGTGCCATGAATAGCTCCTGGGTACCGGCTGTACCCATCTGTGAACCAGGTAACTCATCAGCTGATTCCTTCTACCTCAAATACACAATTCTGTGCCTCATATACACAACTCTGTACCTCATATACCTCGAATACACAATCCTGTACCTCATATACACAATTCTGTACTTCATATACCTCAAATACACAATCCTGTACCTCATATACCTCAAATACACAATCCTGTACCTCATATACCTCAAATACACAATCCTGTACCTCATATACCTCGAATACACAATCCTGTACCTCATATACCTCGAATACACAATTCTGTACTTCATATACCTCAAATACACAATCCTGTACCTCATATACCTCGAATACACAATTCTGTACCTCATATACCTCGAATACACAATTCTGTACTTCATATACCTCAAATACACAATCCTGTACCTCATATACCTCGAATACACAATTCTGTACCTCATATACCTCAAATACACAATCCTGTACCTCATATACCTCGAATACACAATTCTGTACTTCATATACCTCATATACACAATTCTGTACTTCATATACCTCGAATACACAATTCTGTACTTCATATACCTCAAATACACAATCCTGTACCTCATATACCTCAAATACACAATCCTGTACCTCATATACCTCGAATACACAATCCTGTACCTCATATACCTCGAATACACAATCCTGTACCTCATATACCTCGAATACACAATTCTGTACCTCATATACCTCGAGTACACAATCCTGTACCTCATATACCTCGAGTACACAATTCTGTACTTCATATACCTCAAATACACAATCCTGTACCTCATATACCTCAAATACACAATCCTGTACCTCATATACCTCGAATACACAATTCTGTACCTCATATACCTCGAGTACACAATCCTGTACCTCATATACCTCGAGTACACAATCCTGTACCTCATATACCTCGAGTACACAATCCTGTACCTCATATACCTCGAGTACACAATCCTGTACCTCATATACCTCGAGTACACAATCCTGTACCTCATATACCTCGAGTACACAATCCTGTACCTCATATACCTCGAGTACACAATTCTGTACTTCATATACCTCAAATACACAATCCTGTACCTCATATACCTCAAATACACAATCCTGTACCTCATATACCTCGAATACACAATTCTGTACCTCATATACCTCGAGTACACAATTCTGTACCTCATATACCTCGAGTACACAATCCTGTACCTCATATACCTCGAGTACACAATCCTGTACCTCATATACCTCGAGTACACAATTCTGTACTTCATATACCTCAAATACACAATCCTGTACCTCATATACCTCGAATACTTCTGATATCAGACGCTGCTATACAAGCCAAATGTGTAAATTAACACTACATGCTCTCTTCTGTAAGCTTAGAAATAAACAGAATTATTTATAGATTATGGATTATAGTTCAACATCACAAGATTATTTATAGATTAATAAATCAAATATGCATAAATCAGCATTACTGAAAAGTATAACTAATAAAACCTGATCACTGCATTATAATTATACTTGTATACTTGTAATAATGGATTCCCTTATAATTAATACACCTAGTATGCTTTTTTCTTTTTAAAATTGTTATAAATAAAAGTAATTATATAAATATGATATATATTAAAAAGTAATATTTTTTCTCTATTTATTAATTAATTCTTTTAATGTGTTATTATTACATAATGTATTTTTAATTATATTTTTAATAATATTTCTTTACATTTATATAAAATGTTAATATCAATAATAGGTTAAATTAATATATAATAAAAATATATTAATTATTATCATATATATGTACACATTATAGCATGCATAAATATACATAAAGTATTCATAATAGTAAATAATAATAGAAATAATAATAACATTGATTTTCTTTAATTATTATATTAAAATTTTAATAATATTTTAGCATTTAGTCATTCTATAATATATTTTGTTATATTTTATGCATAATAATAGTAAGCTTTGAAATAAAATAAGTTTAATGCTTTAATACTACTACTAATACTACTACTAATAGTAATAATAGTATTAATAATAGATAGATAGATACTAACACTTAAAAAAATTAAAATGAAAAATAAATAAGCATAAATATGTGAATGTCTTTAATTTATTGTAAGTAACTTTCAGCTAAATAGATTTATATTTATTTATATTCTATTTATTTGTTATGTGTACAGTGTATCACAAAAGTGAGTACACCCCTCACATTTCTGCAAATATTTCATTATATCTTTTCATGGGACAACACTATAGACATGAAACTTGGATATAACTTAGAGTAGTCAGTGTACAACTTGTATAGCAGTGTAGATTTACTGTCTTCTGAAAATAACTCAACACACAGCCATTAATGTCTAAATAGTTGGCAACATAAGTGAGTACACCCCACAGTGAACATGTCCAAATTGTGCCCAAATGTGTCGTTGTCCCTCCCTGGTGTCATGTGTCAAGGTCCCAGGTGTAAATGGGGAGCAGGGCTGTTAAATTTGGTGTTTTGGGTACAATTCTCTCATACTGGCCACTGGATATTCAACATGGCACCTCATGGCAAAGAACTCTCTGAGGATGTGAGAAATAGAATTGTTGTTCTCCACAAAGATGGCCTGGGCTATAAGAAGATTGCTAACACCCTGAAACTGAGCTACAGCATGGTGGCCAAGGTCATACAGCGGTTTTCCAGGACAGGTTCCACTCGGAACAGGCTTCGCCAGGGTCGACCAAAGAAGTTGAGTCCACGTGTTCGGCGTCATATCCAGAGGTTGGCTTTAAAAAATAGACACATGAGTGCTGCCAGCATTGCTGCAGAGGTTGAAGACGTGGGAGGTCAGCCTGTCAGTGCTCAGACCATACGCCGCTCACTGCATCAACTCGGTCTGCATGGTCGTCATCCCAGAAGGAAGCTGACGCACAAGAAAGCCCGCAAACAGTTTGCTGAAGACAAGCAGTCCAAGAACATGGATTACTGGAATGCCCTGTGGTCTGACGAGACCAAGATAAACTTGTTTGGCTCAGATGGTGTCCAGCATGTGTGGCGGCGCCCTGGTGAGAAGTACCAAGACAACTGTATCTTGCCTACAGTCAAGCATGGTGGTGGTAGCATCATGGTCTTGGGCTGCATGAGTGTTGCTGGCACTGGGGAGCTGCGGTTCATTGAGGGAAACATGAATTCCAACATGTACTGTGACATTCTGAAACAGAGCATGATCCCCTCCCTTCGAAAACTGGGCCTCATGGCAGTTTTCCAACAGGATAACGACCCCAAACACAACCTCTAAGATGACAACTGCCTTGCTGAGGAAGCTGAAGGTAAAGGTGATGGACTAAACCCAATTGAGCACCTGTGGCGCATCCTCAAGTGGAAGGTGGAGGAGTTCAAGGTGTCTAACGTCCACCAGCTCCGTGATGTCATCATGGAGGAGTGGAAGAGGATTCCAGTAGCAACCTGTGCAGCTCTGGTGAATTCCATGCCCAGGAGGGTTAAGGCAGTGCTGGATAATAATGGTGGTCACACAAAATATTGACACTTTGGGCACAATTTGGACATGTTCACTGTGGGGTGTACTCACTTATGTTGCCAGCCATTTAGACATGAATGGCTGTGTGTTGAGTTATTTTTAGAAGACAGTAAATCTACACTGCTATACAAGTTGTACACTGACTACTCTAAGTTATATCCAAGTTTCATGTCTAGTGTTGTCCCATGAAAAGATATAATAAAATATTTGCAGAAATGTAAGGGGTGTACTCACTTTTGTGATACACTGTATGTTATATTCTATGTATTTGTTATTCAATTATTATTATAAACATATAATTTACTTTGGACCTGTTGGGGCTCTGTGGAGTTAAAAAGCTTAAACATGTCATATATAAAAAAGCTTTATAGTTAAAAAGACCTGATTATGTAAGTCTTCATTAGCATGTAGATCACAGTGTACGATGGATTGTCTTTTTTTCTCTTTCTCATTGTTGCTTTGCTTTGTGTGCCAGGCGTGTCTCTGTCGCGGGTGAAGGTCACCTGTCCACCTCCCGCCGTGCCCAACAGCCTGGGACAAGTCCGAAACAAAATGTCCTACAACGTTGGAGAGCGCGCCACCATCGTCTGTCAGGACGGCTTTGAACTGTCAGGGTCATCAGAGATCACATGTGGACAGAGAGGGCAATGGCATGACACACCTGAGTGTCATCAAGTCATGTCCACTCCTGAGAGGTGCCTGCGCCCCCCGTACTTTGCCAATGCGTACGCCAGACATGAGCTGAAGGATCAGTATAGTGATGGTGAGAACATTGAGTACATTTGTCATGTTGGTCACCGCTTTGCTGGAGGATTGAGGAGGATCGAGTGCAGGAACGGCCGCTGGACCAAATTAGACATGAGATGTGAAAGTACGTACCTTCTTTTATTGTACTTTAATTTGTGAATATGTACTTGCTTGAGTATGTGAGTCTCAGAGGGGCACTTACTAATATTAATATTAATAACAACACTTATTATACTCAGAATTTAGAAGCACTACTCATAATAAATGTTATATTTTTATAAATATATGTATTTTTATTCAGGGTTATTCAGGGTAGCACAGTGGCGTAGTAAGTAGCACAGTCACCTCACAGCAAGAAGGGTCTGAGTTTGATTCCCAGACGGCCAGAGTCCTTTTTTTCCCAATTTTCCTCCCAATCTGATTGTATCCAATTACCTGATTGCATTACGCTTCCTCTCTACTGATGCTGATCTCCGACATACAGTCATTGGAAATTTGCCCTCAGTGTGTGTGTGTGTGTGTGTGTGTGTGTGTGTGTGTGTGCCTTCCCTGTGATGGACTGGCGACCCAGCCGGGGTGTTTCCTACCTTTCACCCGGTGAAATTGGCGATGAAACAAGACAGTGAATGAATGAATAAATGTTTTTTCATTTTTAATACAAATAATACTATTAATAATATATTACATGTGAACCATAAATAACTGATAATTGATGTAGTAGGGCGGCCGGTGGCCTCACAGAAAAAAGGTCCTTTCTATGTGGAGTTTGCATGTTCTCCCCGTGTCTGTGTGGGTTTCCTCCGGGAGCTCCGGTTTCCTCTGATGAATCTTGTGTAACCAGTAACTAGCATTTCTGTCATGATTGTAACCAAAGTATAAAACATGACATTAAAATCCTAATAAATAAATAATTGATGTATTACACCTGTTAGCAATAGCTGTGGCTCAAACACATTCACAAAATAGAAGGGGTGTCCCAATACTTTCGTCCATATAGTGTATGTTTGTAATCATTTCAAAGTTGGAATTATTTTCCTTTCTATCTAGAGAAGAAATGCGGCTCTGCCGGGGAGATCGAGAACGGCCAGTTTCGATACTCGGGTGCTTCGTTCGGTGACATGGCTACAGCTCAGTGTAATGAAGGGTGAGGACTGAAGCTCTGGAACACAAGAACTCTGTACCAAGTGCATCACACATGACGTTCTGATGATCACGTGTTTGTGTTCGTAGGTACCAGCTGGTCGGTCCGGAGATCAGGACCTGTACAGCGTATGGATGGGATGGCAGGGTGCCCGTCTGTGAGGGTAGGTGTTTCTGTATTGTGAATGTAAACACTGGTGAGCTTGTTTTTATTGGTTTGTAGCAAGCCGGGCGCTTGGGTGGTGCAGCTGTCTGTTACGCAAACACAACACTGCAAGGATCCAGGTTCTAATCTCAGTGGTGAGATAGTCAGACATGATTGGCTATGTCTGGGAAACAGGATTGATCAGCCATAACATTAAAACCACCTCCTTGTTTCTACACTCACTGTTCATTTTATCAGCTCCACTTACCATATAGAAGCACTTCGTAGTTCTACAATTACTGACTGTAGTCCATTTATTTCCCTACATACTTTTTTAGCCTGCTTTCACCCTGTTCTTCAATGGTCAGGACCCCCACAGGACCACCACAGAGCAGGTATTATTTAGGTGGTGGATCGTTCTCAGCACTGTAGTGACACTGACATGGTGGTGGTGTGTTAGTGTGTGTTGTGCTGGTATGAGTGGATCAGACACAGCAGCACAGCTGGAGTTTTTAAATACTGTGTCCACTCACTGTCCACTCTATTAGACACTCCTACCTAGCTGGTCCACCTTGTAGATGTAAAGTCAGAGACGATCGCTCATCTATTGCTGCTGTTTGAGTCGGTCATCTTCTAGACCTTCATCAGTGGTCACAGGACGCTGCCCAGGGGGCGCTGTTGGCTGGATATTTTTGGTTAGTGGACGATTCTCAGTCCAGCAGTGACAGTGAGGTGTTTAAAAACTTCAGCAGCGCTGCTGTGTCTGATCCACTCATACCAGCACAACACACACTAACACACCACCACCATGTCAGTATCACTACAGTGCTGAGAATACAGTACAGTACAAGTGAGGTGAATTGGAGATACAAAATTGTCCATGACTGTGTCTGATATTAAACTTGAACTGATGAATCTTGTGTGAGCAGTAACTACCTGTTCTGTCATGAATGGAACCAAAGTGTGTAAAACATGACGTTAAAATCTTAATTAATAAATAAATAAATCATATTTCTGTGTGTGTGTGTTAAAGCTGTGATGTGTCCTGACCCCCCGAGAGTACCTGGTGCAGAAGTGTTTGTAGTGGCAGATGGACCAATCAGATATCGTAACACAGCATCGTACAGATGTCGCTATGGCATGTTGATCGGCGATTCGGACATTTACTGCACCAGAGACGGCACCTGGAGCGAGCCGCTACCCCGCTGTCGAGGTTAGCACAGGTTTTGTGAAATTATGACACACATTTTCTATATAGATGCACTCTGTGGGTATACAATCACTGTCACCCCTGTGTGTCCTAGCTAGTAATTGAAAGAGGCTGACTGACCAGATAATATTTGAGTGATTATGAGTGTATGATATGAGTGTATCAGGTGCAGCAATGTTGTTGGGACACCAAAAACATCGGCACACCCCCTGTAATTACTTAATTACTGAATGAATGTGTTTTAGCTGTAACAGTTTAGGGAAGGCCCTTTCCTATTCCAGCATGACTGGAGTTTCTATAAAGTATAGAGTTTGCTTTGTGCACAGTGTCCTGCACAGAGAGAGTCCCGTCCTTAGCCCAACTGAGGCTTTCTTGACCAACATCAGTGCCCGACCATACAAATGCCATACTCTTTTTGACTGAATGGGCACAAATTCCCACAGGTGTACTTGAAAGAGTTGTGAGAAGCCATCTCAAAAGAGCAGCTGTTGTGATAGCTGAAAGTATCACATAGAGGTCACTCTGTTATGTCCAGCAAGCTCATGGTCAGGTGTCTTTTGGCCATATAGTGTCACTTTCCCAGAATGCTCTGATGTTGATTGTGTGTTCCCCCCCCCCCCCACAGTTTCGTGAATGAGAACAAAGCTGCGCTGCCTGATGGAGCAACATCATGTATAAGCTCTTCTTCAGTCCATATTATTATTTACTGCACTTTCTGAGCTGTGACTTAACTTACAAACTTAATATTTAAATGCTTATAAATATAATATTTAATAAAATCAAATCATTCTCATTAATCTTCAGGTAAAGATTTTTTTGTGCTGCACTTATAATAATATTATTAGAACAATACAGGTAGTGTAAGAAAAAGTAATTGCCCCCTTTTCTTTGCTTTGTTTACTATTCATTTGAACCCGGAATGAGTTTAGTTCAGTAAATGGAATGGGCAGTTGTAGCCTAGTGGTTAAGGTTCTGGACTAGTAAATGAAAGGTTGCTGGTTCAAGCCCCACCACTGCCAGGTTTCCACTGTTGAGCCCTTGAGCAAGGCCCTCAACCCTCATTAGCTTAGACAATATATACTGTCACATCACTGTAAGTCGCTTTGGCTAAATGCCAAAAACATAAATGTCTGTGTAGAAGCCCAGCTGGCTGATAGCACTACCGAGATTCAAACCCAGATCTGAGCAGTGGTGGGCTTGCGTAATAAATCATTGAGCCACCCAGGCACCCTCAACTCGCTCATTATTCCTTCATTGTCCCTCTAACTGTATCCGTTCATCTTGTGGCTAGACGTCCTCTTTCTCTCTTACCTTCAACTTTATAGTACCCATAAAAATGCTTAATTGGTACCATAGCAACTACACAGCAACTAAATGGAAATACATGAATTTTGGGTACATTTTAATGTATTTTCTTTGTGCAGACCGGCATTAAATTAGTTATTTTATATTAAAACTGCTCGTTTAATCTTAATAATCAATAAATCACGATCATGACATGGTGTTCACATTAAAATGTTGCTTGATTTTGCTGGTTTCAGTACTGATAAAATCAAGGCTGGCCGTTTTATTTAACTTATTTATAATTATTGAAATTGCTTTATCAGTTAACTAAGAGGAAATTGCTTTTTTTCCCCCACAATAGTGATGTGTAAGCTGAATATCTTTATTTTATCTTTATTAACTTACGTTCTATGTTATAATGTGTTTAATAATTCGATCATTTAATGCAACAGAAACAGTGTAGAAGGGTTGAATGACTTTAGGAGCTGAAATACAGACTTTACCTGGATTCAGTTTGCACCCTCAAGGTTGCCAGCGCTTGCCCAGGTAGATCTCTGAGGTAAAATGTGCTGAATGCTTCGGCTTAGTATCTTTATCAGTGTAACTAAATAATCGATATGTTTTTTTGTAGCTTAATCATTATGGCTGGTTGATGGATGTCTCTTTTTAAAATGAAATATCTGTTCTATTATCAATAAAATTATACAAAGCATGACGAAGTGTGTGTTGAAGATTATTATTTGCATGTTGGTGTAAATATGAAACATCAAAGGAAAAGTCATAAAGGAACATGAATATGCATTATCTTTTCATTTCTTTTTCATGTTGTACCACTGCTGTATCCTGGTCAAGGTCTTGATAGGTCCAGTCTTCGTCACTGAGCGTAAAACATTAACACACGACGGACAAGATGCCAATCCATCAAGGGGGCATAATCAATCATAACCATAAATCCCAGTGGTAGTGGGCTAGTGTAATTTATTATTGCTGTGCCACTTGTGTGTCCCGACTATACACTATATGGCCAAAAGTATTTGGACACCTACAATGAGCTTGTCGGTCATCCGATTTCCAAATAAATGACATTAAAATGTGATCTTTTAAGCTACAGCCACTCTTCTGAGAAGGCTTCTCACAAGGAATTTGTGCCCATTCAGTCAAACAAGGCTTTGTATGGCTGGGTACTGATGCAGCTCAAGAAAGCCTTAGTTGATGTTCCAGTTCATTCCAAGGCTGTTAAGTGGGGCTGAGGTCAGGGCTCTGTGCAGGAGTTTCTTTAAACCAAAATTCTCTTCATGTTTTTCTAGAGCTTATGCTGGCGCAGAAAAGGGCCTTCCCTTAACTGTTGCTGCAAAGTTGGAAGCATATAATTTTCTTCATATAACTGATTTATTACACCTGTAATTGAAATTGCTGTGACTAAAACATGGATTTAATAATTAGAAGGAGTGTCCGAATACTTTAGTCCATATATTGTACATCATGATTTCCCCAAATGTAAGAAGATCCATACAGAGGAAAGCATGGATGGGTACTGATGTAGACTTTTAGTAACGTGAGTATTTACGATGTTCTACATGATTGTGTTTACATTTTTTAAGAAGTGCAAATGGCAAAGAAAATAAACAAGACTGACAGTCGTTTGTATGAACACCAATACTTTTCATTGAAAAAGACATTACAAAATCCAGACATTTTTACATGAGCATAAACAATTTCAAGTGCAAATACCATAACCAACTCCATAAAAACACTGTGGCCAAGTCTTATTCTCAAAGGAAATGAAACAAAAAAAAATTACAATTAAACATAATTTTTAACGAATGCGTCTGAATTTGCATTTACTTCACCAAAGACAACCAACAGAGTTCTTCCTTTGCCATGGGCTGTCAAATTTATATCGTATTATAAACAACCCTTTAAAAACAAAACAAAAAAAAGCAAGAAGCTGATCATGAAGAGTTTGGTAGTATTAAACAGACTGAGGTACTAAACCTATAAAATGAAGTTACATAATTGACAAGATTACTTGTATCTGTTCTTAAAAAAACAAAACCCTGTATTCTGACATTCTGAGCCACGCTTGTCACAAGCAGCCATGTGTGATGTAGAAAGAACAATCAAAGCTGTGGATGAAGAAGTGCTCTCCTGCTAGCATGTTCAGCCTCTCTATGCTAAGGAAGCAGCTTGAAGGGATATTTGTGCTGAAGTTTTTTCGGACACGGTTTACGTACCATTTAAACCACCAGTTCTGCTCCCACTTTGTATGTGGTTTGAACTGTAAAACTAATGGGAACATTTCTCCTCTGTGGCTGTTGGATACTAACAAGTGACACTATTTACAACCAGTCCAGGCAAACACTTACTGAATGATTATGATGCGAATGCTGTTGTACTGTTGACGGGTGTGTTGTAATAATACTGGACGCAAAATGTATTGCAGTCTTGGTTTGATCTTTTGGAAGGGAAAATGCTTAAAAAAAACTTACACACAAGCCAGAAAAAAAAAAACATGATTTCTTTTCTTTTAAAAGGTCTAAAGTGTGTAAATTTATGATATCAGATTTGAGTTGGTATTTCTTTCTTTTTTTAATGGGAATTTACCCCTTAATACTTGATAAAAGATTATATAACATCATTTATTATCATAACATTACTTGGGACTGGAATCTCAGACTTAACGTTAGTCTACGTTTATTTAATATTTACAATATACAAACAATCTGGGTTGGAGAGAGACATTCACTTTCTCTGTATAACCAACATTAACACTGTAGGGGGGTGAGAGAGAGGAAGAGTCTAAACTGCTTAGCGTGAAAGAAGCTTAACTTGGCTTAATGGAATAAAGTAATGACCTAGATACACCAAACTAACTTCTCTCAGTTACTACTGGTCATAAATACTCTCCACTGCTGAAGTGAAGAGCTTGTGGTTGTAAAGAATCATTTTTACATTAAGCTTTTATCTTCTCATTTAAAGGCTCAATGTGGCTTGTACTAAAACAACAACCTATAATATGTTTAAATGGGAAGGTAAAAGTGTAACATGAGTAAATTCAGCTGTGGAGAGTATTTATAAGTACTTTTCAGTTCCATGTCTGCACTTGAAATGTCCAGAACTCACTATTAGACTTTATCTTTACTGAAAGATGATGAACTCTCACTTGTTATAACTGTAATTTAAATGTACTTTTGTATCTGTATGGTCTGTTTAAATTGAATTCATTTTAGTTATTCTCCAGGCCACTTAAGAAGGATGGAGATCTCTGTTGAGACTGGCTTTAAGGGAGTTTTTCTTTGCCACTGTCGCCCTCAGCTGTTCAGCAAGGGGGTTTAGATTTTTCGGTCCTGGATGCTGTAAAGTTGCTTTGAGACAATGTCAAATGTGAACAGCACTACACTAATACATTTGACCAGTAATATCTAAGAGACGTTTGGTGTTGTGAGGTTGTTTTGCCTTTTTCACGTTTTGGACAGCGTTTTGGACTCTCCTGGATGAGAAGCACAATCTGTAAGGCGCTCACATCTTCATTATCACCTTCAACCACACATATAACATGTTGGTGCTTAAACTGGAATAAAAAAAGTCAGGCTTATGTTTTAAGGAATGAGCATTTAAGGGGATCATTTTACCCCGAATAATGGGACAAAAAAGAGTCTAGCAAAAATACTGAAGTGACTTCCTGGCTGCGGTTCATTCTGAAGTGATCTTAATGTGCCTTAATGAAGGTAGAAAATAAAACATCAACCAAGCGCTCAGATAAGCTGTACAGTAGCTACCTAATACCAGCTGGCAAAATGGTTGGCTGAGCCATAATGTGGAGGACAGTATTACTGTCTCTGATAATCAGCGGTCAGTATAGCTGGACTCGACTTGGGTGAACTAGACATTTGTTCACTTTCTTTACCCTGGTCAGTTAACACTGTGCACAGGGCAGGAGAACCAATCCACTGGTGCCAGTCCATCGCAAGGCCCCCTTTCAGACACAGCTGATCATGTCTGTGTAGACGCCCGGCCTGCTGATAACACAGCTGCCACCCGAGACCCGAGCGTGCCCTACTTTTGACCCCAGCATCATCAAATACAGTTTCCAATACTTTTTAGATGAGTTTGATTTTGCTGGACAAGGTCGAGGTGCTCCACTTTTCTGTCATGCACAGAACTAAGGAAAAGAGGCGACATGATCTCTTGGTTTTAAATCAGTCACACAGGATGATACTAGCCTGATTCACCACAACATACACTAATGGCCAAAAGAATTTGGACACCTGACCATGAGCTTGTTGGACATCCTATTTCAAAAACAAATGGTATTAAAATAGAGTGTGATGTTGGTCAAGAAAGCCTCAGTTGAGGTTCCAGTTAATTCCAAAGCTGTTCAGTGGGGTCGAGGTCAGGGCTCTGTGCAGGAGTTTCTTTAAACCGAGATTTTTTCATGTCTTTTTTTCAGCAGTCATGCTGAAATAGGAAAGGGCCTTCCCTAAACTGTTGCTGCAAAGTTGGAAGCATATAATTCCCTTTATATTGCAGCTGTCAGCAATTGTCGTGGCTGAAACATGTGAATTCACTAATCAGAAGGGGGTTCTAACACTGCACATGGCTGCCGTGAGCGCTCCCCTTAAACCGGCTTCATCACTTCAGATTGGAGCGCACGAACAAAATTAACAAACAATAAACAAATATATACAGGTCTGTGATACGTTTCTGGCTGGAACTCCCCTTTAAGGGCGTACGAGGAGGAAAAGGCCTGAATGTTGCTTAGCAGGTTTAAAGTGACATGTTTGAAGAAGCAGCAATTGCATGTCCTGCAAAAAATACACGCCTCAGTCTCGTTCCTCCACAGAACTGCTCGTTAAACATACTCACAAACTCACCAAAACTCTTTCCTTTCAGTCTGGAACATAATGCACAACAACATATTCTATGTCTCGTTAAATTACCTCAAATAAAAGGTCATAAAAGAATAAACACTCTGTAATTAATAATACAGTCGGAGCAGATGGAGATGTACTGTTTTAACAGCATGGCAGCAAGATTAAAGGTGCTCTAAGAGCTGCAACACGGTAATACTAACAATGTAAAATGTATTATATGAAGTAAGATGGATGACATACATGAATTCTGGTGCTTTTAACTGCATAGTGAGGGGCTTTTAAGAACCGTTGTGTAAATATAAAAGTCACAAATTTATAGCACACCTTTAACACACACACTTCATTTCTCCACTCATCTGAATTTCTCAAAAATCCATCGAGTCCCTTAATGGATATCCCAGTGAGCACATAAACCATTAAAGGTGCAGTCAGCGATTTAAGGACGGAACAGGTTATATAAAATGTATGATCTACGTTTTGTAAACAAGAAAAAATTTAACCAATCAAGCCTTAAAGGTTTCTCTACTTGTCATTTACTTTATAAATTCTTGTGCTGCCATTCACGCCATGTTTGGGCGTGGGTTCAAAGGTAACTACAGGATAAGACTGCATTGCTAAGATTTTGTTTGTTCTATGATGGACCCGTGCTCACTACAATTTATGTTAATAAATAAAATCGTTACTATGGTGAAGCAGAAAGTGTGGCGCTCGTTTAGCTTCAGGTTCAGGTGAGTTTTAGTATGTTCTCCCCACATCAGTTAACATGATTGTTGGATAATAGGGCCTGTCCTCTCAGCGCTCTGAAGAATGCCATGTGAGTGTGAGATGGGCCGGACAGAATTCCAGCCTTGCGCCCAATGTTGCCAGGTGGGCTCTGGACCCACCTTGATTCTGATCAGCAGGTAATCAGCAAGTAAATAATAAATATGGCAATGTAAGTTACTTGCATTACTTAGTTAGGGTTCCTTTGAAGTGTGTTGGAGGCTGGTATATTAAACCCTACACAGATCTTAGATGCTAGTGCCTCTCAGCATCCACTGCCTGTAGTTACACCATCGGCCTTTCACAAGAACACAATGTACTCTATCTAACCAATTGTAATGATTTTAAATATTGTATTTGCATTTAATTGATGTCCCCAATTGACATTCCAATTGTGTGGCTAAATTTAACATTCAAGAAAGTTATGTAGTCTTATAAAACAACATCACTAACTCGGATCTCAGCCATGCTATCAACCTGTGCGCATTTCAGCAGGCACAATCAGCCATGCCTGATAGAGGGAGGGTCGACTGGGTCTGTTACTGCTGGTGCAAATGCAACCACTGAGGTGCATGATAGTTTGCAGCTCCTTGGTCTGGACGGTGGTGGAGCAATCGGGGAACTGGAAATGACTAGATATACATAAAACCTCCAGAAATATGTATTATGTGGGAGGGCTGGATAATTAAGACAGCGAGTGCTCACTGGGATATTAAAATATACAAACACACATTCAAATCACCAACAAACACACAAACACCCAAAGAGTGGCGACAAACATAAAAAACCCTCGAGTCAAATGAATGATCCGACCGTTTACCCTCACACCCTGTCCTAATCAGAGATGACTGATAAAATAAACAAATCTGCATAGTGAAGGAGTTAAAGTTGCTTCTATCATGGTTACCCTGGTCTGATTTGTGTACAAAGCGTGTGCGGAGTCCTGGAGACTGAAATGAGTCGGCTGGATCGTGTGTGTGAAGTGAGCTCCAGCGCTACTTGTACGGTCGGAGGAAGGCCGACACTTTGCTGCTGATGAGTCGGATGAAGGATCGCGGGAGCATCTCGTTGGAATCTCGAGCCGTGTACTTGTAGTAGTTGTTCGGATGTGCCAGCACGTCGAAGAGCGTCTTGATTAATTTCCTGTCCTGGTGAGAGACAAACAGCTTGACGGAGACAGTCTGAGGTACACAGTGAAATCGACACACACTCGGACTTGATGTAACTCCGAACAATGGATACCATGCAGGAATACACCCCGGACAGGGCACCAATTAACTAAAGAGCAAACACACTGAGGCAGTGGGGAGAACACGTCAAGATCCTCACGCAGTGCCAGCTGCGCCACCGTGCCACCCCACTATGCGTCAGAGTGAGATATAAACATTTTACAGCCAGTTGCTTTAACCAAAGTTATGACTGGATGCAACCAAGACTGAGCTTAACTGTACACACCCATATAAAAAACACTTTCCATGAAACCAATGATTTTTCCAGTCATGTACAGTCCAGTGAAAGAAGTTTTTATCCCACTGTAGTAAATATGGTCAGTGTGTGGATGTTTACACAGGTCTCTTCCAGCCAACTGATCATAACCACCATCAAAGGACTGTTGAATAGAAATATAACTGATGTGCTTTTGAGATAAAATAGCAACAAATCACAAGGATTACGGTGGAAATGTTATGCCTGGGAAAGTTCATGTTGGCGAAGTGTCTTCAATCAGGTAGTCTTAACTGCTAAATCATTTTAACTAACCTGGTGTTGCACCACCAGAATTTCACCTGACTTGTACTGTGCATGTCCAGGTATAAATGAATTTTATCATACAGCCTACACAACGTCACACGGATGGATGAAAACACCAGCGTAATGTCGAAATGAGAACAAAAACAGTCGATGAATAAAAAATATTGCTGATAGTTTTTTTGTAAATAAAGCAGATCTAACCTTTAGGATTTCTTGATGATTTTCTGAGGCGTAAAGTCTTCCATCCCTCACAATGTCTTCCACTAGCTGCTCATAATCCTCTGAAACAAATCAGGTGTCAGATTCAATATTATACTTGTCGGTTTATCCTTTTTTAATCATGATACATCATCATCATCAGGATTTTTGCATTACAGTAGTTAAAAACCCCAAGACTTATTTTTAATACTCTAGACTTTTTAGTAAACAGAAAGATTTCACTATCTCATGAGGCAGCACTGAAAAGTGAGATAAGTACATACCATCGTACGTGACGTAAGGAATGTGAAATCCACGAGCACTGTTGGCATCGTTGGATTTAAAATTGATCCAGAGGCGGCGAGACCGAGCTGTAAAGGCGATGGGACGCTCGTACGTCTGACACGTCTCGTACGTGGTTATGGAGGTCACTGACCCTGAGAGAATCCAAAACATACATAGCATTTATATTCCTATTAATATAGTGCGCTAGTGTTTATACACACTGAGATACAGCACAGACACTGAGGACATAATAATTCATGTTATTCATTTGATCTGTCTGTTTGGCTGGTAAGCAAGCTATTATTATGGTTTTATATGGTTAATTTCGGGTACATTCCCACGGTAATTTGGTTCATCCTTCATGACTCACAGTTCTTTCTCATGACTAGCACATCTCCACAATCATCCTCAGATGGGAGAAAGATCTCTGGTACAACGATTAGGATTTTGCGCTTGCTGGGAGGGTTGATGGTCCATATACAGTCCACGTTGGCAGGGTAATCTCCGGGGTAGTTTGGAGACTCGATGTACCCGATGTACTCTCCGATTTCACCGCCACATTCCCTCTCTGCAGACGAAATAAAAATGTATATTTAATGATTCATGTTCGTGAGGCAAGCCAAAAAGCCAATAAAAGGACATAATACAATAGAAAGCACGTATGTTTGTCTAAATTATTAATAAAAACCTAAAAGGAATGGAATGGTTCAACTACGTATCTAGTACAAGAGACAATAGCCAGCAGACCTTATATTAACACGGTTTGCTTGGTTGGGCGACTTCAGCAACTGCATAATGTAGTTTTATGGCAAATGATAATGAAACACCTAAACTATATGGCCAAAAGTTATTGAACAACTCTGTTCAAAAACAATAGTGACCTTTATGTGATCTTTTTAGGTAGAACGGCAGCCACTCTTCTGAGAAGGCTTCTCACATGACTTGATAGTATTTTTATGAAAAAGTTGTGTCAATGCAATCAAAAGAGCATTTGTATAGCTGGGCGCTGATGTTGGTCAACAAAACCTCAATTAATGTTCCAGTTCATCCCAAAGCTGTTCAGTGAGGCAGAGATCTTTATAGACGTGTCTTTAAAGAGCTTACTTTGTTACTTTCAGCATATCATTTCCACTATATAATTAATTCATTACACATTAGAAACTATTGTGGCTGAACCGTATGAAGTCAAAACTTAGAAGTGGTGTCCCAATACTTTAGTCCATGTAGGATATCCTTAAACGTGACTGTGAGGGCTAATGGGACTAGTTACAACAAGGAGTGTATTCGGCTAACGTTGGAGTCGTGACGGATCTGCTTACTCTTGCACTGAGATACACTGGTTGCACCATCGAAGTCTGTAGTTGTGTTTCCAGGGCAGGTGATGCAGTAGTTCTGTTTGAAGTCGGTCTGGTAGGTTCCCACAGGACAGCGAATACACCGATGCACCGAGGTGTTGTAGTAATGTCCCGGAGGACAGGACACTGCAGGGACGAGCACACATGTGAAAAACACATTAACAAGGAAGCATAAACACAGATGATGCTACCAGTCATCGTAACAAAGATTTCCTAACATCTCTACAAACTATCAAAACCTGTTACAAGGGTTGATGTGGTTACATAGCATGACGAAGTTTATCATAAATATGGTTACATACTGGTTCATGTGGTTTGTTAACAATTACATATTGTGATAAGGTTACTAACATCCATATATTGTGACATGTTAATAGTTTACAGTCTGACATAGTACAATCTATGGCCTAAAGTATTTGGACACCTGACCATTAGCTTGATTTACTTTAAATATAAATACTATTAAATTCATGAGCTCAGGTCGCTCAGGTGGCGCAGCGGTAAAGTACGCTAGCTCCCCAGAGTTGGGGTTTCGAATACGTCGTATCGAAGCTCAGCTCTGCCTCTCCGACTGGGCTGGGCGGCCGCATGAACAACGATCGGCTGTTGTTCAGGGTTAGAGGGTAAAGAAAGTCGGATCATAGGTCCTCATGACTGGTGCGACTGCGGCCCCTGCTGGCTGACTGATGGCGCCTGCACAGGGCTGAGGAATAACGCTGATGGGGGTGTGGCCCTCCGTACACAGTGCCCGTCAAGTGTATGAACTCGACTCGTGCAGGTGAAAAACGCAGTCCGTACTGACTGCCGGAGGGGGCGCATGTCAGTTTGGAGGCAGGGTCGAATCAGTATGGAGGATACATTCAGGGTAAATTGGACACGACTAGACTGGGGGATAAAATTGGGGGGGAAAAGTGAGAAAAATAGTCACAAAACTGTGGGAATTTGTGCCCATTCAGCCAAAAGAACACTGCTATGGCTGGGCACTGATGTTTGGACAAGAAAGCCTCAACTGACGTTCCAGTTCATTTCAAAGCTGTTCAGTGGGGCTGAGGTTTGGACATAGACTTTGTTACTTAATTCTAGTGGTAAGTGTAAACCAAGAAAGGTCTGACCTTTGACTTCACAGTCATGGAACGAGCTCGATCCGTCTCTCTTAGTGTCGAGGCCACCTCCACAGGAAAAGCAGAGCGTTCTCCCAGGGTCAGACTGGTAGGTGCCCCGGGGGCAGGGCTGGCATGGCTTAAACCCATCGCTTGAGTAATATCCTGCTAGACACTGACCTAGAAACATGAAATACAAGTTTTATCTCAAACACAACACACTAGAGCAGGTACTGTCTGGCTTTTAATAACGCATGGTTCCATGCTGACAGTGCTAATGATTTTGTACGTGGGTCTGTTGTTCAGTCTAGTAAGTATTAAAGTAAGCAGGATTAATTATGAGAAGCAGAGCAAGTATAATTAACAATATAATCACACAAACATGTTAAGCTATGCAGTTTAGCTCAGGAATTATGTTGTAATCCGTTGTGGCGTAACAGTAAGATCCAGGCTGCCGGTAAAAGCAGTGCCTGAGTTACAGGTTTCAAATCCTGGGCTGGGCTCTCAAACACAGAAGGTGCATGACATGTACGTGAACCTAGCCATTAAGGGGACGAACATCATATCAGTGGACACTTAGGGCCACTCACAAGCCTGGATAAATAAAGGGGTTGCATAAGGAAGGGCACCTGGTGTAAAAACTGTCCTAATCAAATATGCACATAAATGATCTGCTTTGGTGACATCTAACAGAAGCAGTTGAAAGGAATCATTAATTAATTGATATTTATTTTGCACAGGCACTTAATAAAAATCAGTCAATCTTTTTGTTTCTTAATTGACCACTTGATAGTGACCTAAACTCTTTATTGGTTTGGCATTTCTACAGTAGAAATTTTGTCCAACTTGAACAAATTGTCAATAATAATTAGGACAGCTCTAAACATTTTACATTTGACTGTCTTCTGACTGCTAATGGATTGCCTGCACTTACCAGAGCACGAAGTGATGTTGCGGGCTCCTGGTGGGCCGTGGCGATCCCCTCCAGGGCAAAGGTCACATGCTAGCTGACCCTCACGCTCCTGAAAAGTCCCGGGAGGACAATGAACACAGCGCTCCATTTCACCATGATAATACGAACCAGGCAAACATCTGACTACAAGAGCAGAGGGAGACAGTGAGATCAGTCACCAGAGGGCGCTGTTGGCCCACAACCTTCACCATCCAGAAGCATTATCAATATTTTCATTTAATTTCATTGCATTTCGTGTTTATCAGCCCATTTATCCTGATCAGGGTCGCAGCAAGTCTGGTTCCAACAGGGATACACTGGTCACAAGGCAGGAATACCCTGGAGAGGGCGCCAATCCATCTCAAGGCAAGTAAAGCTACCTGAATCACCTTACCAGCTCATCAAGCTCAGTATGAGACACAGGATAATCATGATTACCAGTAATATCAATCAAAATAATACATTCTTTATTAATTATTAAAAAAAATACCCACATCAATTATGACCAGACTGTACTGAGGCAGGTCTGGTAGTCTAAATGAGCAAGCTCGACCCCTGAAGCACAAAACACGTGACACCAGAGTAAGCGCTCTTACCACATCGCCCGCTGTCCTTCTCTCGCCCGGGTCCACAGTTCTCCTGTCTCTCTGTGGATTGTGACACCTTCTGAGCGACCTCGTACTCCAGTCCAGCTACACGGATGAGGAACCTCTCCTGGTTGATGGATTTCTTCAGAGCTTTGATGGAAGATCTCATCTTTTGCTCCATCTGCTTCCTTACACAGTTCAGGTCACAGCTCCCTACAGGAAGAAGCATTTAGACCAGTGCTGTACAAACTATAAGTTACTAAATGTGTGCTCGATGAATTATATACATTTTATATACAGTACATTAAAAAACAAACACAAAAACAATTTATATTGAAGTAAAGACGTGAAGATCCTAGTTTGAACACTTGGTGGCGCCATTACATCTAAAAACGCCTCAGCTTCTGATTGTTTCAAACTACAGACCCCGTTTCATAAAAAGGTGGAACATTTTATCAAAATGCATAAAATCAAGCATCAAAAACAACGACAAATGACTTTAAATGTATGATTGTACTTTACAGTGGATCTGAATAAGATAAAGCGGTGGGAAAACAGATAATGAATGAATGAATGAATGAATGAATAACATCAGCATGTAACATCGTATTATAACTGATAAGTTGTGGTAAGGACTGTCCCTTAATTGTTCGGTTTCAAAGATAACAGCCTGTGTAATACTGCAAATATATTTAAACATTAAAACATTTAGGTTTAAATCTGCCAAACTTCTTTAACCCTTGTGTTCTGTTGATATTGACTTTATTGGCTTGTTCTTAGGGTTTCCAGAGAACCCAGTGTTGTGTGGGTATAATAAAATTGTATTGAGAGTGTGTGTGTGTGTGTGTGTGTGTGTGTGTGTGTGTGTGTGCGCGTGGATGAGAGTCAGTTGTACCCTCAACACCAGAGACAAACTAAAAACGCATGAAAATCTGTTGACGATTAAAATCTGATGCTGATTAAATCGTGTAGTCGAGCTGGAGTCTCTGATACCTTCAACAGAAGTGAATAAATTAGAGGGTGTGTGGAACACAATATCAGTATAAAATATTGTTTATTTGTAGTTTCCATAAAATTAGGAACAGTCCTGAAGTATCAAGCTGACTGAAAAGGGCTCAGGATATACTGTGAGCTGTTTAAAGATGCTCTGGGGTCTCAGGTATTTCTTGTAGACTGTGCATTTCGTGCACACACTCACCAGTCGTATCACTCGTCTTGATTTCCGCTTCCAGTTCCAGAGTAATCCGCAGGATCTCTTTGTTCGTTGGGTTCCGTGTGCGCCGACCCCTGGCCTTTTTGGAGGACTCGCACTTCAGGTTGACGAAGGTGACTTGGCAGTTGTTGCAGAGCTGGCCACCTACAGTCCACACACTTAAATAACTCATTCATGCTAAAGGGCTAACAAACAACATTATAAGCAGTTGTAAGTAACTTGCTATTTGCTTATCGTGAGCCACTTATCTAGATCTAGATATGGATGTAGTGTGATGGTCAATTGTTTAACGATTGCCAAACAATAAATGTAGTCGATCAACCACGGTGAGTTTAGTGTCTGATGATTTGAACAGTGCTAAACTGGTAGCTTAAATTCTCTTAAATAAAAACTGGACACATTCTTTTATTTAGCAGGCAAAAGACAACTGAGGCATCACTTACAATTCACTATTTATAAACTTATTCATCAAACATAGTAACTAATAACAGTATGAGGCCATTAAATGCTGAGTATCTTAATAGCATTGCCTTTACTTAAAGGTGGTTTGGCTGATCATTTTTTTTTACATTTATTTATTTTGTTTTTAATGATTTAAGTACAGAACTACAGACGTGTTTTTCTTTTGACTTGTTCCTTAAAATCTGAATGTGCAGCAATAAACACAAGGATATTTCAGGGACTGTCCCCAGAAATCAGGCACATTGGGCCAACCTACTGTAATAAATATTATTATAGGCAGTCCTGTAGAATTATTAGCACAGGTATAATCTATGCCCTCTTAACTACCATATACGCAGTGTGTTTGTAGGTCCTGGTTTATGACCTACGATCTTTCACCTGGTCCAATCTGCTTGCCTCCGTCATCCACTCGTCCCCGGAGTTTGGGGTGCAGGTGACATTTGGCATTCTTGATTCGGAACGAGGCCGTCTGCTTCACTGGGGCAGTCAGAGTCTCTACAGGCAAACCGAAGTAACATGGGTAAAACTAAAAATTTAATTAATTCTATTAATCCAATTCATCTATTCAACTATCCATACATACATACAGTACAGGCCAAAAGTTTGGACACACCAGCCAAAAGTTTGGACACACCTTCTCTTCAATGTTTTTTCTTGATTATTTTTATTTTCTACATTGTAGATTAATACTGAAGACATCCAAACTATGAAGAATTATGTAGTGAACCAAAAAGTGTTAAACAAACCAGAATATGTTTTATATTTTACCAACTCTACCTCTGCACAACCCAACTGATGGTCTCAAACACATTAAAAAAGCAACAAATTCCAAAAATTCACTCTAGAAAAGGCACAAACATTCATTGAAAACCATTCCAGGTGGAAACCTAATAAAGCTGGTTGAGAAAATTTCAAAGAGTGTGCAAATCTGTCATTAAAGCAAAATATGGCTACTTTAAAGAATCTGAAATATAAAACATATTCTGGTTTGTTTAACACTTTTTTGTTTACTACATAATTCCATATGTGTTCCTTCATAGTTTGGATGTCTTTAGTATTAATCTACAATGTAGAAAATTTAAAAAAAACTAAGAAAAACCACAGGAATGAGAAGGTGTGTCCAAACTTTTGGCCTGTACTGTACATCCATACATACAATAATCCGTTCATTTATCTATCTGTTATATCCATCCATCCATCCATTTGTTCATTCATACATCCATCCATCCATTTATTTATTAATCCATTCATTTATTCATTCATCTATCCATCCGTACATACATTTATCCACTTACATCTACCTATCCATCCATACACTTCACTATCTACAGATCCATTTTACCAAACTGTACACAGCTACTACCCATGAGTTGTCATTTAACTGGATAAAGTGATTTAGTACTTTACTTCTGTGTCAAGTGTGATGTACATTAAATGATCAAAAAAGTATGTGGACACACAAGGGGCTTGTTGGACATCCCAGTCTAAAACCATGGGCATAAGTATAATGTTGACCCCCATTTCGCAGATGTCACAGCCTACTCTGTTCTGGGAAGGCCTTCCACAACATTTTGAAGTACGCCTGTGGGAATTTGTTGTGAGAGTATCAAAAACGTGTGATATCCTGATTTCTTCCTTGGGTGTTCAGTAACATTGAGGTCAGGGGTTTGAGTTCCTTCACACCAAACTCATTAAACCATGTGTTTACTAACCTCGCTTTGTACACAAGGGAACAGTCACCTGAACTCAACAGTTAAGAGGGGTGTCCACATACTTTTCTGACCATATCGTGTAGCCTTATAGATCTTACCTACGCAGCTCTGACTGCTGCTGGAGTTTATTCTGCTCTGAGTTTTTCCTCGGATGACAGGGACGCCGCAGCTGACTGTGTAACTGCTGTCAGACTCTACAGGTAGAGTAAAGCATACATACTGAGTTAACGTTAATTGTAGACGAGGAACAGGTGAGCATCACTGGTGCCCCCTGGGTAATGTAGCTTATCTACGGTCATTTAGAATAGCCCAGAAGGAAGAGTAAAATGTAGCAGTACCAGTGAGTACTGGCCCTTTTCAAACACTATACAGTCACTTCACTTCAATCCCACTGAACATTTATGAGGGGCCCCTAATGATATTTACATGATTGCATTTAGCTGATGCTTTTATCCAAAATTACTTATACTTGCTGAATGAAATGCAAAAACTAAGCGTCAGGGGCCTTGCTCAGGGGCCCAACAGTGGCAGGTGAAACTAGATTAGTTCCGTTCTTGCTTCAGATGCTCAGCCATATGAAATATGCATTGTTTCGTACTACACTTCATAATGCTCCACATGTCTTTAATGAGAGACAGGTCTGGTCTGCAGGCCAGCCAGTCTAGCACCAGAACTCTCTTAGTATGAAGCCACACACAAACTTTGACCTGTGCCAGTTTTTTTAATGTGTCACAAGAATCAAAATAGGAATGACATATGAATAAGGTAAAAAAAAAATGCACACACATTGTAATGAATTATAAGATTGCAAATATTTTTTGCAGTGTGTACCTGACAGGTAATGCGCTTTGGATGCACAGGTCAATGAACAGCTTTCTTTCTTGCCCGTCTTGCTGCAGGACAGCATCGCTTTGGGAGCCACCAGGTTGGCTGCACACTTCAAAACCTCTGTAATTAAAAGCAAATTTCACTTTAGTCCATCATTAAGAAATACTTTGTACAAACCCGTAATCAATTAATAACTTGCTATTAAGCAGGAGGCAGGGCTGTTTAGTTAATGACCAATTAGGGTTATTAAGTACAGTCAACTCGATTCTGACTCCTGGAGACCATATGGACAGTGTTTTACCAGTGTTTGGGTCTTTAGGCTTCTTAATGGCTCATTCACAGTTCCTCTGATTATATCCATCCATCTTGTTGCTGGCTGTCCTCTTTCTCCATTACCCTCAACACTTTCCAACATGATTGCCCTTTCCAATTAATCGGTTCTTCTCATATTTGGGTTGGTTGATTTTGTCAGCGATTCATTTGTCTCTTCTTTTGCATCCAAGCTGCTCTTAAAAGTCTTTGCCAGAACCAAAGATCAAAGGCATGGATATTTTTCCCTGTCCCCATGTGAAATCTAAAGTCTAAACTACCCTGCAAGTACTGCATTGGTGCTATGTGTACTCTGACCAGTAAGTGTAGGTGTTGTATATTTACCAAAACAGTCCTTCTTGTTCCAGTGCAGTCGGGATCCTGGTGGGCACGTACACTCGTAGCTGCCCAGTGTGTTCACACAGCCATGCTTACAGCCACCATGGTTTACACTGCACTCATCAAAATCTGAAAACAAAACAAACAGATCGATTATTCATTTAGGAAACCATCTATCCATCCATCCGTCTATCCATCTGTCCAAGAGTCCATACATCCTTCCAACCACATTAACCATCCACCCATCCACCCACCCACCCACACACCCACCCATCCACCCACCCACACACCCACCCACCCACCCACCCACCCATCCATCCATTCGCCCGTCCACCCACCCATCCATCCAACCACCCACCCACCCACCAACCCATCCATCCACCCACCCACCCATCCACTCACCCACCCACCCATCCACTCACCCATCCACCCACCCACCCATCCACCAACCCATCCATCCACCCACCCATCCACTCACCCATCCATCTGCCCGCCCACCCACCCATCCACTCACCCATCCATCCGCCCGCCCGCCCACCCACCCATCCATCCAACCAACCACCCACCCATCCATCCAACCACCCACCCATCCATCCGCCCGCCCACCCACCCATCCATCCACCCACCCATCCACTCACCCATCCACTCACCCATCCATCCATCCACCCGTCCACCCACCCACCCATCCACCAACCCACCCACCCATCCACCAACCCATCCACTCACCCACCCACCCATCCACTCACCCATCCATCCATCCGCCTGCCCACCCACCCACTCACCCACCCACCCATCCACCAACCCATCCATCCATCCGCCCGCCATATCCACCAACCCATCCACTCACCCATCCATCCATCCGCCCACCCACCCACCCACCCATCCACCAACCCATCCACTCACCCATCCATCCATCCGCCCACCCACCCACCCATCCATCCAACCACCCACCCACCCATCCACCAACCCATCCATCCAACCCCCCCATCCATCCATCTAACCACCCACCCACCCATCCATCCATCCAACCACCACCCACCCATCCATCCATCCACCCACCCACCCATCCATCCATCCAACCACCCACCCATCCATCCAACCAACCACCCACCCACCCACCCACTGATCCATCCAACCACCCACCCACCCATCCAACCACCCAGCCACCCATCCATCCAACCACCCACCCATCCATCCAACCACCCACCCATCCATCCATCCATCCATCCATCCATCCAACCACCCACCCACCCATCCATCCATCCATCCATCCATCCATCCAACCACCCACCCACCCATCCATCCATCCAACCACCCACCCACCCACCCATCCATCCACTCACCCAAACCACTCATCCACACACCCATCCACTCACCCACCCATCCACTCACTCATCCACCCACCCACCCATCCACACATCCACTCACCCATCCACTCACCCATCCATCCATCCATCCATCCATCCATCCACCCGTCCATCCACCCACCCATCCATCCACCCATCCATCCAACCAACCACATAAACCTCCAAAAATCCATCCATCCATCTAACTAGGGCAAGCTGTAGCCTAGTGGTTAAGGTACAGGACTAGTAATCAGAAGGTTGCTGGTTCAAGCCCAATACTGGTTGCTGCTGTTGGGCCCTTGAGCAAGACCCATCAATCCACCCACCCGTCCGTCCAACCACCTACCCGTCCATCCATCCACCCACCCATAATGTGTATTTTGTTGCAATCTGAATATATACACAATATGTCTAAAGTATAGTGACACCTGATCAAAAGGTTTCTGTTTATACCATAAGCAATCATACGAACTGATCTGAGCAATCCACAAAAGTGGTTCCTCCACACCAAACTCATCAAACTACTTATTTTAAGGTTGTACCACTATCCCTTACTTATTTAATCTTAACGAGTTTGTGTACTCATGTACTGGATTGGAGCATAGTAACCATAAATCACAAAGCTCAAATTTGTGAAAATATTTCAGACAAACAAGTATGTGTTCACATTATTCAGTTCATTAAAAAGTTGGAATAGCAATATATGACCTGGGACACTATCAGTCTGAAGGTTGTGGGTTTGGGCAGACACTGTTGGCGCCATACAATGGCTGACCCTGCGATCTGACCTCAGCCTCCAAAACAAGCTGGGATAGACAGAAAAAGCATTTCATTGTACTGTATGTGTATGTGTTTTGTTCTACAGACAATTCGGGTCAGTTGGTTCAAACCAGAAATGAAAGAACAAGAACGGATTGACGTGTCATGAGAAGAGAACGTCTTAAGTTGAGCTTTGAAGTAAGTAGATTTACGTAAAAAGAATAAACCCAGAGAAAATGTAGGGAGCGATTGGGCAGCGGCTTCTTTGAGCTAATTTGACGCTGTCAGTAATCGTTTTTCCACCTTGACTCAATTGCGAGGCCCGGCCAGAGGTTTGTGTGCATTCACTGGTTTGCATTTCCTCATCTCTGCCTCTAAGCACGTTTTTTCCCCCTGAAAAGGAAAAAGTAAAACCACAATCACTGTGTAACACACAGCAAACCAGATGGGAGCTGAATAAAAAACAAAGAGCGACGCAGAGCTGGTTGACTGAGTGGTTTTGAAGTAGACGCAGACCGAGAAGACAACATAAAGAGTCTTTAAGCATATCAAAGGCTTTAAAGCTGGAGAGGAAGAGAAAAGCAATGAGTCTAATGTTTGTTAATGAATAAAGCTTGTGCTTACTAGGCTGGTCTGGTTTCCCTTTTCTTCTTGGGGTCGTTTTTTTCCCCTTTCTCCCTCATTAGTCTACAGACTAAAACCTTTGACTTTGCGTTTCCTTTTTTTACCCGTCTGCGTTCGGAGCTCTCATTAATCTCGGAAAATGGGGGAGCAAAATGGAGAGAAAGAAAAATGCTTGTTTGATTGACACCTCCATTGACCTCATGTAACATTTGTTAGTGTCCCAAGACCCCTGAATCACGGCTCCGAGGCTGGAGAGCTCCATGCAGACGGGGGCAAGGGGATTAAAGCGATGTTTTTCTTTCCTATTACTCAATTACCATTAGATTATATTGTCATGCTACACAGATTTGTTTTTATTAAACCGTAACTGCAATGGTTTTATTAAACCCAAATCCCATTTTTATAAAAGTTGGGACATTTCATAAAATGCGATAAAAAAGAATCTAGTATTTGTTAATTCTCTTGAATCTTTATTTAACCTGACAAAAGTACAAAGAAAATGTTTTCACTGATCAACTTAAATGTATTTTGTTAAAATTAATTGATCAATTTGATTGATTTATTACTTTAATAATTCCCGAAGGGAATGCAGAAAGAAGATCAAGATATAAACAAATTTAGGATTTTATGCCTGCAGCACACCTAAAAAATGGGAATTTTTGCCCATTGTTGGTCGATACGAGACTTCAGCTACTCAGCAATCCATGTTCACAGATCTACAGTGGGTCTGGCCTTGCCTCCACACAAAATGAGATTTTTCCAGATTCCTTAAATCTTTTCACAATATTATGTATGGTAGACGGTGAAATTATGTGCATGTTCATTTCAGTTAAAAAATATAATTCTATTTTTGCACTTTACCCACTTTTCCTGATTATGTAGTTGTATTCAGTTCACTAATTGTGCCACTGCAGCCCCCTACCCTAACTAAGAAGAGCCATGTGTATTCACCGACCAACCAGTGTCAAAAGAGACTAGCACTGCACAAGGAGAGTCACGCACCACTATCTGTGAATTAACTATCTTTTGAGCAATTAGGAAGCCTGAGATTCAACAGAAGACAAGATGTTCTGAAGAAACACCAAGAGTCGGAATCAACTGGACGACATCTAATAATAATAATAATTAAAAAAAATAAGGCACACAATTTCTTTTGATCCTTGTGAAAAAGGTGGAGGCTGTCATACCCACAAATTGAGGCACATTAATACCCATGGTGGTAGGACATTTATTGTACCAATAATTTCCTTCGGGATAAATAAAGTGTCAGTCTGTCTGTCAGAACATAATCTTAACTGTTTTTAACACCGGTTTAACCAGTTAGACATGGACTTATACTAATTCTATTAGAAGTACTTTTAACTGCAGCAGAGACATCTAGGAAACAGTGCTAATGCTCCAGGGACCATCATGCATTGCTGCTCTGCTGGTAAAAACTTAGTTCATCTGTCTCAGCGTATCAGGTCATTTTACAGCTCCTAACTGGATTCTGCCTCCAGTTCTTTTTTTTTTTGGAATCAAAACTATGTAAAACCAATAAATGTCTAAACAGTATTTATTTACTGGTCGGTCCTAAGACGGGAGCTGTTCACGCCAGAGTTCTGCTACAGTTTCATTCCATGCTGAAAGACGTCGTATGGGAAAGCAGAGTCTGAATCCGACATCGCCTCTTATCTAAAGACTGGCTGAGTGTGGACAGAAAAGCAGAGAGCCTCATTCATCATGGCTGGGCCTCTTAACATCTCAACAATGCCTGGGCAGCTCCGTCTCCAGTGCCAGGCCGCCTCCCTGCCTTCCTGTACCCGCTCTGTGTGACTCATTCACACGCTATTAGAGCCCTGTGCCATCGGGACGCTCTCAATCCGCCTGTAAACACGTGTTTCTATCTTGACGCCTCCATCAGCGCCTAGCCTCCCTTGCTCTGAACCACAGGAACGCACTCCTCCTCTTGAGCGTTACATCACCCAGCAAGACTGTGGTTAGATGGTTACCTCCGAATGGCACGAACAGCCCGACTCTCTTTGTTAAAATATTTGATCTCTGGCCTTAATCCAACCCACTGGCTTTGAGCAACAGAAGTAAAAAGGAGATCACAAACAAACCAGCTTCACCACACATCATTCAACCAGGGGGTTATGCCCTGGAACAGCTGCTTTCAATCTTTATGGGGGGGATTTGGAGACATCCAAGCTTTGGGTCAACCAGTTCTGGAGAATCCCGTGATATACACTATATGGACAAAAGTATTGGGACACCCCTATTAATATTGAATTCATGTGTTTCAGTCACAATTGCTTACAGGTGTAATAAATCAATGACATATTACATGCTTCCAACTTTGAAGCAACAGTTTAGGGAAGGCCCTCTGTTCTAGCATGACTGCGCCCCTGTGCTATCAACTCCAGACCTCAGCCCCACTGAACAGCTCTGGAATGAACTGGAACATCAACTGAGGCTTTCGTGAGCAACATAAAAATGCCATATTCATTTGACAGAATGGGCACAAATTCCCACAGACATACTTCAAAGTCCTGCGAGAAGCCTTGTCAGAAGAGTGGATTATTAAATTCTTCACAAAGTCTTGGCATTCAGGACGTTTTTGAAGCACAGGCCAAATTGTAAGAACACGTAACTCCTGAACCGCTAAACAATAAAGATAATATGGTCCGATAAATCAACGTTCTCCTGGTTTCCCACATTTGAATGGATTTATGACTGGTGGAAGCTAATAGACGCCTTTAACCCACGTCTGCTGTAAACTGGCACTGTGGGGGATCAGGCGCTTTTTTCCATGGTCTCGCCAGTTCCCATTCAGGACTTGAATAAGGGCATTTTAAGTGGTATTAAAGCTTCTGTGGAGACAAAGGCTGGGTCTGCTCTTAACTCTCAACTACATTCCCCACATACTATATGGACCAAAGTATTGGGACACCCCTTCTAATGACACAGCAATTGTTAACAGCTGTAATAAATCAATTATATAAAGTAAATTATATAAATGAAATTATAAGCTTCCAACTTTGCAGCTACAGTTTAGGGAAGGCCCTTTCCTTTTCCAGCATGACTGTTCCCCTGTGCACAAAGCAAGCTCTATAAAGACATAAAGATTTACCTATTTTATTTACTAGGATTTTAACGTCATCCTTTAACGTCCCCACACAGTCAAGGGGAGAACATGCAAACTCCACACAGAAAGGACCCGGACCGCCCCACCTGGGGATCGAGCCCAGAACCTTCTTGCTGTTGGACGACAGTGCTACCCACTGAACCACTGTGCCGCCCCGAGACATAAGGAAAAACTCGGCCTACACAGAGCCCAGACCTCAGCCCCACTGAACAGCTTTGGAACGAACTAGAACTAGCTGAAAAGATCACATAGAGGCAACTCTGTTTTAAAAGCATTCGTTTTTTTAATGTGATGTCCAACGAGCTCAAGATCAGGTGTCTAAATACTTTTGGCCATATAGTGAATCAGTAAATATTCAGTCTCTGTTTCCTGAGACTTATTGCTGGGTCAATCCCTGCTATACACATCACCATCACCATAGTACCTGTCAATCTGAATGGGGTTGAACACACACACACACACATACATACATATATAAAGGCAACTGAGCGTACTGTATATGAGATGGTCAGTCTGGGACAGATTCCTCCTCCCATGCTAAGCTACATGGTGTTTTAATGCGCATTACCTCCACAGTGAGCGACTCCGTACAGGATGTAGCCTTTCTGACAGTGACACTCAAAACTGCCCGGAGAGTTCAAGCAGGTGTGGTCACACGTCCGGTCAAACGAACACTCATCAATGTCTGCAGAGACAAAGACATATAGAGAAATATGTGTCATGAATTCAAAAAGCAAACATATTTATTCATTGTTTTATTTTCCATCATCTACTGTATCCTGGTTCAGGTGGTTGCAGGTCCGGGAAATACTGAGCACAAGGCAGGAATACCATGGACAGAGCACCAATCCATTACAGGGCTTTAGTCATTTCTACCCCTACGCTCCCTTCCCCGCTATACATAGCCAATCATGTCTGCGTAGACGCCCGGCCAGTCAACAGCACCGCTAAAATCAGATTTAAACCGGATCTCAGCATTAGTACCCTACCATAACAGTTTTACAACTCACCACTGTTCAGTATGACTCACTTTTTAAAAGCTACAGGTCCTCACTTGTCTAAGCTAAGAAACAGACTCAGCATTTTCTTCTCACACCATGTGGAAATAATTTACCTAATGGTAAATGGTAAATCAACAAAGGCAAAATGTGTGATGTGCTAGTGAGCACTGAACACTTTCACCTAGGAGAAAAATCAGCCCCAAACATCCAGATCGTCCACCACAGTAAACCGTGGGAATTAAATATATCCAACTTTTTAATATAAACTTTTTTGCGTATGTGTGGTTGGGGGCAAAATATATAAACTAAGTATTAGTTATCTGGCATTTTATGCACCCATTAGCTAATTTATGAAGGTCAGCACACTTTTGTCTCTTGTCTTATTTTGTCTGTGTATTGTTTGAGATTTAAATATTTATAAATGAACAATGAACCTGTTTGTCGGTTCATATTCACCCCAGAATACACTCAGGTATTTTACATTAGAGCACTAGAGCTGGGATCCAGGGTTCAAATCCTCAGTAGTGCTATTGGCTGTATGAATCAGGCATCCACATACAGACATGACTGGCTATATCTGGTCTGGGGTGGGGGGGTGTTTGAAGCTCTGCGATGGATCGGTGTCCTGTTCCGGGTATTCCTGCCTTTTGCTCAGTGTTTCCAGGTGAAGCTGGACCAGCCGTGACCCTTACACTCACTCTGAGGAAATTAAATGAAACCAACATTTTCTGTAGGTAAAATTTGTAGATTTAATTTAGTAATTTTTGTTTATTTTACTCCTGATGCCTATGAAAGTATCTGGTACCAAAGTTCTGATACCTGTAAATCGAGTTGATTAGTTAGAATTATAAATAAAATAAAACACAAGTTTCATTCATACTGGTACTCAGGAGCGTGGTATCTGCACCAGGCTGCCTGTGTTATATAATCTCTTCCTCGTTTTTCCAGTCTGGGTCTTTCAAGCTTCACCAGAAAAGTTTTATGAGCTGTTGGCAGATTCATCAAGTGAGACTGGACTGTGTTTCTCCCACAGAGACTGACAGGGGTTCAGGAGGACAGAAGGGCACCGCCGTCTGCTTTCTACACCCGACGGACCCCGCTGCTCGCGTTCTGACCCTCATAAGGCATCAATCATTCAGCGCTCCTGGGTAATTCCAGTAAAACCCAGTAGGCCAATTGCTTCCATTACATTCCACTAAACGTGTTCATTATTATTCAGTGATACGAAGTGATTCGTAAGCAGTTTTAACAGTGACATTAACTGATTGTTTTGTGTCTGGCTCACTGAGTGTTGCTGTAACTACGACTTCAGTTTGTTCTCCTCTTACCTAGATTGTGTTCCAGCATGGTTGCAGCATATGTGTTCCTATTATTTTGTACCAGACACACCGTACACATACGACAGCACTGATGTCGCAACCAAATGTCTTCATTTGTTGTTTTTGTTGTCTAACGCCAACACATGCTAATAGCTTTAGCGGAGACCCGGTCAATCCTCGGATTTAAATTTTAAGTTTCAACACAGCTTTATATAATTGATTTATTACACCTATAAGCAATTGTTGTGGCTGAAGCAACAATCATTTAATAATTAAAAGGGGTGTCCCAATACTTTTGTCCATATAATGTAAACTGTATAGCTGCTACAGATTGACTTTGATCTTGAAGCCAGAGATTATACTTCTTTAGGTTGTTAATATTTGGGCAGTTGAAAACACATCTGATGACCTGATCATCCAAAACACTTTAAATAAGCCTGGAAATGAAAATGTGTGTATGTTCCTAAAATATCCAAACAATCTCGATTTTAAAAGACATTATTTTGCTGAACTTGAACTGTTAAAGGGACAACTTGTTCTCAAAACAAAAGAAAGAAGACACACTGAAAATTCTGTTTGAAAATGTGTGATAAGTGCTAGAAGGGCCGTGTACGTGCTATCTAGCACACAAACAGATGCACAAGAAACAGGCCTGGCATTACGTTGAGTGGGTCGTGTCTGTCATCGATATGAAGGAGATATGCAGAAAGCAAAGATGAGAAGCCAAAGATTAAAAAAAAATTCCATAGTGGTGCCTTTGCACCCTTCATGCTAACTCCAGCGCCCTTCTTGGCCACTGCACTGAAACAATAGCCCTCTCAAACAAGATAACAACAGAGCGCAGATACGAGTTCTGCCTTTAGGGACATGGTGGCACGATAAGATCAGAGTCTCGTCTGAATGACCTGATGAGGACGGAGAGTTAAACGTTTAGCAACACTTAAGGAATGTCTAGATCTTAACCAGGGTGGTGAAGTACAAGCTGCATCCTGACTGATGAAACAAGTGGCTGCTGACAGATTCCCCTCGGTGGAACGTGACCAGATAAAGCCAAACGTATTCTGAATGGAGAAACCGGCATGTTCCGAGAGGTTTTGCAAATGCTAATGCTAAATTCACTTGACCGAGTATTTGACCAGAATTCCTCTTTTTCATTTTATTTCCTTTTATCGCTTTGTCCTGGTCAGGGTCATGGTGGGTTCTGTATTCCCGGAATCACTGGACACATTGCAGTAACACACGCCATTGCAGAGCCTCGGCCATCCCACTCAGACGTGCATGTCTGCATGACACTCGACTGGCTGATAGCACCACTGGGAATTGAAGCCTGGACATTGGATCCCAGTGGTAGTGGGCTAGTGTAATTTACCTCTGCACCACCTGAGTGCCTCCTTAAGTCCTATTACTTTATATGAATCTAATTAGGCTTATACAAACATACAAACACTATAACAAATGTCTGGACACTTTTCTAATCCGTAGCTTCGTCTATAGAAATATTGGGTGGTGCAGGGTTACACTAAAGATCTGGGTTGGAATTCCAGCAGCGCTATCAGTCGTCCAGGTACCTACACAGACAGGATTGGCTTCACCAGCAAAGGATTGGCACCCTGTTCAGGATATGCAAGCCTTAAACCTAGTGTTTCCGAGTGGACCGGACCCACTGCAATCCTAAGCAGGATAAAGCGGTTGATGAGAATGAAGTAAAGCAAAGCAGTGACGTTGGGCCTTAACTCTTCTGGCTCCTGACCTTCAAAGCCAAGATTTTAATAATACCTTAAATGTGTATCTGTATGTATGACAATTACATCCTTGTTCCTATGAATTCGCATTTGGGACGGTGGCAGCCTAGTTGGCATAGCTGTAAGTAGTCTTACTTTTGGGCTCTTAAACAAGGATCTTAACACTTTCGGTTCTGGGAGAACCATACAACGGCTGCCCGTGTGCTCTGATCTCAGCTTCCAAAGAAACTGGGATACATGGAAAGAGAATTTCATTGGTGTATATGCCTATTCAACAAATAAAGACGTTCCACCTCCCCCAGATTATTGATTATCTTCATCTGTTATCATGCCTCAGCCAATCAGAGGCGCTCTATTTATGTACGTCAGGTGAAGAGGGAAGAAAAACAAATTACAATTATCAGATCTAATCCGAATTTGTCATGAACAAACCTCACAAAGATCAGGTTAGAATATAAACTGCTTTTATCTGTGGGTACGTTTACGCCTCTTCAACCAGGTAAAACAGCAGCTGGTTGCTCATCAGCATCTCTTTCTGTGTCCTTTCACATCATTCTGCGATGCCAAGGGACACCAAGAAAGTCGGTGTGATCACAAATTTAGCTGCTAATAGTACAAGGTCCCGAACTGTAAACTGCAACATCGGTCTTCTTGGAACTCCGGCCTGTGGTCCCGCGTTCCCCATAAGCAGTAAATTCCTGAGTGTAAGTGCATGCGTGAAGGGGCTCTACTGTGGACTGACGGCATTGAAGATGAGAAGCGCTGAGCTTAGCGATCTGTTTGACCCCTCACCTTAGTGTGCACTTAAGCAGCATTGTGTGGAGAACAGGATAAAGATAAGAGTCTTTCCCTGACGGCCCACACCTACACACCGCTTCCCTATCATAACAATGGCGGGCCAAATCTCACACATGTCCACTCCCCAAACTTCATCCCAACATTCCACACGCTGCTCAGCAAACGGTCGAGCTCTGGAGATGGTGATGCTTCACTAATGACTTGCGTAAAGCATGACCAGCCTGTCAGGAAGCATGACACGAACCAGTCGAAGGAAAACTGGTCCAGCAAAAAAAATGACTCTCAGATTAGCATAATAAGGTCATTCCCAGCAGCCTGGCGAAAGTGCTGACCACGCTCACGTGCTTTCACCCATGGCCCGGTGGGGAGTGGGGTAAGAAAACAACTAGAGGTCATGGAGCAAAGTCTCGGTGGAGCACTGAAGCATGCTGGGTCTAAATGATGACACTGCATTCTCTAATTTCATTAATTTTCATTAAGATTTTTGGGTGCTTGTGTAACTGATAAAATGCTTTCATGCTTTCCAGGCAGGAAATAACACAGCCGAACGTGAAGCTGGTCGCAAAAAGTACCAAAATAGATTTAAACTACCGTGTACCAGAGCGTTTTTGAAAATTTAAACATGCTAGGTGATTAAACTGACATTTCTAGGCAAATTCATCAAAAAAAGTGCTGTCGGCCAGGCGGTCTGGTGTACACAGACATGACTGGCTTTGTCTGACTCGGCTGAAGCTCTGCAATGGATAGCCCTCCTGTCCAGGGTATTCCTGCCTTGTGCCCAGTGTTTCCTAGTAGAACCAGACTGCTTTTTTACCCCATTTTCCCCCAATCTAGTCGTATCCAATTACCCGATCACATGTTGCTTCCTCTACTGCTGCAGACCTGCGACCCCCTATTTTGTCCATGACTTTTATGGCGGCCCAGGCAACACAAGCAATGCAATAAAATGAAACACAAAACGAAATATACTTCATTAATGAAAATGGTGGCAATCTGGTCCCGCTGTGGTTTACAAGATGTAATGTAAAGCCTCCACAAGGGGCATTTGTGTACAAGTTCATTTTGTGTTTGTGCCTGTTAATATTGGTTTATATAATTAATTATTATTTTTCCCACCCAAGGGTTTGAAAAACTCCGCAGTGCACTTTTTTTCACCTGCACAAAGCGGGGTCATATGGGGATCTGTATTGCGCATGGAGAGTCACACACCAATCTCCATTATTCTCCGTTTTATTCTGCAGATGCCATCGATAAGCCAGCAGAAGTAATAGTTGCAGCAGTTATAAGGAATCCCCTCCAGTCCGCCCTCTCTTGGACAAGCTGATCATAGTCCACGTAGGCGCCCAGTCAGGCATTAGCAGAGCTGAGATTCATTTTCAGCATTTAGCCGACGCTTTTATCCAAAGCGACTTACAGTCTAAGCAACTGAGGGTTAAGGGCCTTGCTCAAGGGCCCAACAGTTGGAACCTGACAGTGGTGGGGTTTGAACCAGCAACCTTCTGCTTACTAGTCCAGTACCTTAACCGCTAGGGTACAACTGGTCTTGCAAACTTGGATCGGCACTGGTGTGGTTGCTTTTTAACTTTTTTAGTCAAAACTTGCGTGATTCAACATGTATAATTTCAGTGTAATCTTTTTCTGATCCTCATAATAACATAGAAAGGGCAAAACAAGACACACCACCATATCTAAACACATTCTTCTTCGCATTTCCCTGCTCTTCTTCTTTCCCTCCCTCAATTTCCACTCTGTCCTCTCGCTGCTGTTCCTCTGCAGGCTCTGTTTGCTTTACGCTCTCCCGAGGCCTCCAGATGTTGGGGGAGGTAGAGATGATCGCTCGCTCTAATTCTCCACACCTGCATCTCGGCTCGACTCCGCATGGCCCAGCGTGCTGCTCTGTTTGCTCAGCGGCTCAGAGTTCCTGCTCTCCTGCAGAGCGTTTCTTCCATCGCCCCGGTGGAACCGTTCCAGGAAACGAGTCTCACCTCCGAGATCCCACAATTAGTCAGTTTTGCCGGAGGGGCGGATACTGACGAATTCCCCGTAATTGAATTTGCGAGGTGAACGGGGTTGTGAGACTGGACACTGGACTCTTACCTTGACAGGTCCTCTCGTTGGTCAGCAGCTTGTAGCCCTTCTTGCAGCTACACTCGAAGCTTCCCACTGTGTTCCTGCAGATGTGGTCACAGCCGCCGTTCCCCATTCGGCATTCATCAATGTCTGGGAAGACAGATGTGAAAAAAAAAGATAAAGAAATGAGAAAAAGCCAATAAAGACACAATGAAAAAATAAACAAAAAGTCTTGGTTCCAAATACACACTATGGGCAAAAGTATTGGGACACCCCTTCTAATTACTGAATTTATGTGTTTCGGTCACAACAACTACACATGAAATAAATAAATTATGTAAAAACTGTTTTAATATCATTTGTTTGGTCCAACAAGCTCATGGTCAGGTGTCCAAATACTTTTGGCTACATAGTGTGGCCGCTAAAAGTTACTCTTTAGTTATCATATTATCCATGCAGTCACTCGTCTTCAGTTAGTGCTTTAACCTGATCAAGGTCCTGGTGGAACCAGAGTTTAACTCAAGACCAGTCCAGATGTGGGTTGGTTTGTTTGTTTTATTGGAATTTTAACGTCGTATTTTACACATTGGTTACGTTCATGACAGGGACGATAGTTACTCATCACATAAGATTCATCAGTTCACAAGGTATCAAACACAGTCATGGACAATTTTGTATCCTCACTTGCACGTCTTTGGACTGTGGGAGGAAACCGGAGCACCCGGAGGAAACCCACGCGGACACAAGGAGAACATGCAAACTCCACACATAAAGGAACCGGACCGCCCCACCTGGGGATCGAACCCAGGACCTTCTTGCTGTGCTACCCACCGTGCCGCCCCCCAGATGTGGGTCCATTCCCACACTTACAATAAGTTGCCAGTCAACAGTCACTATAATTGGAGCTACTAAGATTGTGATGGTAGCTTAGTGGTTAAGTTACTAGACAAGTAATCAGAAGGTTGCTGGTTCAAGCCCCACCGCGGCCAAGTTGCTTAAACTGTATTCAGTAAAAATTGTAGGTCACTTTGGATAAAAAAAAGCATCTGCTAAATGCTGCAAATGTAAACATAACTGTGTGTGTGTGTGTGTGTGTCTATGTGTGTGTGTGTGTCTGGACTGGCGACCTGTGTGGGGTGTTTCCTGCATTTCATCCAAAGAATCAGACCCACCGTGACCTGAATGAATGAATGCATGAATGAATGAAGTGTACTGTAGGGTTCAGCCAAACTTACAGAATTCATATAATCTGCTGAGTACAAATAAAATAAACACTCCTTCAAAATTCCAAACCTTTTCCAAGCCAAAATTTAAATGGTTTTCTTGAGGTTTTCAGTCCTGACAAACACAATTTTTAATTTCTATAATATTTTAGGGATTTTTGTGACTGTCAGAAGTCTGTGCCGTGAACCTCAGCCTGTTTGATCCCAGTACATAAACCGCCACTGCAGGAGCGTAGCTAGAACGTAGAAGCACTGGATGGTTTTAATTAGCGGTGAATCATCTCAGTAAATGAGGCGTTTATCTCAGAAAGGGTTTGTCATCATCTGGACAAAATAAGGGCTTCTAGCATGAAGCGAATCCCGAGTCTTCTTCTGCCAGTTCTGCCAGTGGTCCGTTTCTTTTGTTCTCTGTAACCACAGCGATGAAAGTGAATGTTGTTTGTGTGTGTGTGAATGTGTGTGTGTGTGTGTGTGTGTGTGTAACCTTTGCAGGTCTTGCGGTCAGGCTGGAGGGTGAATCCGACCGGGCAGCTGCAGCGCACTCCTGTTAGAGCATCATGACACGTACTGTCACATCCACCGTTGTTCACTGCACACGTCTCTGAGGACACACACACACACACACACACACACACACACACACACACACACACACACACACACACACACACTAGTGAGATTCATCACTAACAGCTCTGAAATCAAATCAGTACCAGTGTTGCTTATATTTAGAACTTTTAGTTAGCAGTAACGTCTCCAGGCGCTCAGGCTGTGTTAGAGGAGGGAAGGTCAGGGTCCTGAAATGGATTGGCGTCCAACATAGAGTGTGTTACTGCATCGAGTCCGGTGATTCCAGAGTAGCCGGACCCACTAACATTTCCTCACCTTGACGGTGAAATTCTACCATCATTTCTTACTTGATTCTTCCCTCAGATCAGATGTTTTGCGTGGACTGACAAAAGCTCATTAATAAAGCGTTTTTATTTTTGTTTGCTCATTATCTGTGCTGGGTTTAAATAAAATGAGAAAACAGTAATGCCGAACACAGACAGTGCGATCAGATGGCACTAGATGGCCAAAGAATTTGGACAACTGATCACGAGCCTGTTGGACGTCCCATTCCAAACACAAATGGTATTAAAACAGAGTGACCTCTGTGTGATCTTTTCAGCTATAACAACATCCACTCTTCTTAGAGAGAATCTTACAAACGTTTATAGTATGTCTGCGGGAATTTGTGCCCATTCAGTCAAAAGAATATTCGTTCCAGTTCATTCCAGAGCTGTTTAGTGGGGCTGAGGCTCGGTGCAGGCTTTTCTTCAAGTCTTTATAGAGTTAGCTTTGTGCACAGGGGTACAGTCATGCTGGAACAGGAAAGGGCCTTCCCTAAACTGCTGCTGTAGTCAGAAGTATATCATTCCCTAAACAATTCATCTACTGGCATGTTGTTGGGCAGTGGAACCAAAACCATATGACTAAATATCTGGAGGAATCCAAGGCAAGCTCAGGGAGAAAATGCCACACAATACAGGCAGAGTAACTCGAGATGAGATTTAAACCCATGTCCATGTCCCTGGGCACTTGGAGCACTGACTCAGCACCAGACCCTAGAAACCATTAATACACCTGTGAGTGCACTGCAGAAAATGTTCCTAAAATGTGAAGCGAGAGACAGATAAAGGAGGATCCAGGCAGGCTGCATCAGGTGTCATGACATCCCTCATTTAGAGTCACCGCATTAACTGGAATGATCAGCAGCGCGGAGGGCGACAAAAATTCACAGTATGATGATTGTGACTTAATGCTAAGCAATGTACATGTAAACTTTAGTGAAGTGTGTGTGTGTGTGTGTGTGTGTGACTGGCCTAAAATTGCTTAACTGCATCCGCGAGTGAGAAAATCTAAATACTTTGTAGATCTCCCGTTCATAGGAACTTCAAGAACATTCCAGGAAAAACTACTTAAATCAGATGTTGGAGTCCAAACAATAATGTTTTGTTTATATTTATTATAAACCAGTGACCAGACCTGTTTATATTCAGCCATTTATTTACTTCCTCCTCAGGTCCATTAACTTCTGGCCGGGTACCAGTGTAAGAATGCGGGTCAAATATGAGCCAATAATTGTAACCAGCTAAGTAACAGCAAACATCAACAATTAACATGCTAGGTCCTGTTCCTGTGTATTAGTGCACCAGAACACCTGAACCAAGCCCAAAAACGTCATATACACTGTATGGCCGAATGTATTTGGACACCTGACCATGAGCTTAATGGATGTCCCATTTAAAACACAAATTCTATCATTTTTCCAAATTTCCCCCGGGGATAAATACAGTACACCCATCAATCTACATACACTGTATGGACAAAAGTATTGGGACACCCCTTCTAATTTTTAAATGCATGTGTTTCAGCCACAGCAATTGCTAACAGGTAATAAGTCAATTATATAAAGGAAATGATATGCTTCCAGCTTTGCAGCAACAGTTTAGGGAAGGCTTTTCCCTTTTCCAGCATGACTGTGCCCCTGTGCACAAAGCAAGTTTTATAAAGACATGAACAAAAGCTTGATTTAAAGTCAAAGTCCTGATCTCAGCCCCACTCAACAACTCTGGAATGAACTGAAACATCAATTGAGGCTTTCTGAACCAGCCATACAAATGCTCTTTTGACTGATTGGGCACAAATTCCCATACACAGACATACTTGAAAGTCTTGTGAGAAGCCTTCTCAGAGAAGTGACTGTTGTTATAGCTAAAAAGATCACATGGGTCACTCTATTTGGGACGCCCAACAGGTGTCCAAAAACGTTTGACCATATAGTGTAGTTATATATGTGTTTGTGTGTAGTTTGTTTTAAATTGGTATTATGCATTTACAGTTGGTATTAAAAATTATACTTTAGAAAATAAACCAACTAAAGGAAAACTTTATTTGCAGCAAGAACAAATAAGAATCAGTTTGTTTACAGTCGTCACTTAATTGCCATTTTAATTGTTAGCTGCAGTAATCTCCAGTAACTGATTGTACTCAGTTCCAACACGTCTCACGACACTTTGAAACCAAACAGATCTCAGATTTCAGCCAAACTTAGACAATAGACAGGCAATTATTAATTAATCTCAATTTCTTAGCCTAAAGAAAGAAACGTGAAGGCAAAACAGAACTCCAGAGTGATTCACTAAAACTGATTTGTTTCATGCTGTGCCAATAATGCACACAGAGTCGAGTCTCCGGTGTTTGTTTAAACTACCATAATGATCGGAATTTGCTCACAGTTGCAGAAAGTTGGCACTACGGCTTAATGAATTCCTCCAAACAAGTCTGGAACATGCATCCATGCACCCCCCCCCCCCCCCCTCCCCAAATAAAGCTATTTGGTAAATATGACAAGCCCTTGGCACAAGGCTTTTCAGAATCCTACGCTAAGCCGGCTGAGATGCTAAAAGAGCGCTGTGCAAACACACGTGTTCCTTTTTCAAAGTGCTGAAAGTCTTCTGAATTAAAAGAAAAGGCAGAGCTGACAGAAAGATGCTGACAGATCATCGGGGAAAGGCTTCTGAGTGGTGAGACAAAGATTGTCTTCATGCTAGGTCATGGCTGAGTGCGTGGAAATGGAAAGATGCCAGGAGACGAGTAAAGGGCAGAAGTTTATCATCAGCCAACATGCACGCAGAGTCGAGTTCAAGTGTGTGGCTCAGAATGAAACATCAGTGCTGTTTTCATGACAGACTTATTACGCTACAACATGTAAAACGGATCAAGTAAGCGAATGAAATAGCTCAAGCCGGGTTTGGCAATTTGTTCACTTGCTGCTGAAAAATCCACATCTGCTTACTTTAAATCAGCAGGGAACTTTGTTGCTTTGCACATGTATATGGGATCTTTTTTGTATAGCAGTTAGAATGCTTATTCAATTTAAAAAAGCCTTTATGTCAAAAGTGTGCAAATTTCAGGTACTTAAATTACGATTACGCTGGCCCACCACCGCAGAGATCAGCCGGCGTCTACACAGACACGACTGGAAATGTCTGACGGGATGGTCAAAGTCCTGCGGTGAACTGAAACCTTGTACAGTAAGTCCTCGGGTTACGGCGGACTCGACATACGGCGTTTCGAAAGTCTTGTTCCGATATTGAGATGTAAAAACAAAGTTCGCACGGAACTAGTTGGCGAGCGGAGCGGACGAATACGAATATTTTTACTGTTTCACTTCATTACCGTACTGTGTATGTGCTCCACGTGAGTGACGTAGATGCTTATGTAGGTGGGTTCCGACTTACGGCGAAAATCACGTTACGTCGAGTTCGTAGGAACGGATCTCCGACGTAAGTCGAGGACCTCCTGTACAGCATTTTTTGCTTTCCACCACACATCATGATTAGAAATTTGGTTGAATTCGATCGTCGTGAGTTAGGACAATGGAGATACAACTAACCCAGACATATTGGCAAACATGATTTTTTAGGACTTGTACAAAACGTTATCAAGAAATGGGCAGGAACAAACTCATCTCTGACCCTGTGTTCTCACCAGGAGCGATACGACAAAGCGACCGGCTCTCGTAAATGTACAGTTAGAGCTGGCAACTTCCGGCGACAGGAGGTGGAGCAAATATTGGCAACGCGAAGTGGGTGGAGTCTGTGATGGGACAAAGTTGAGCAAAGTTTATTTGTATGCAAATTAGGAGCAGAGCGATGTGGTGATTACCAACAGGATTTAAGCATCGAGCAGAGAGATATGCACTTGATCTCTGCTAATGTGAAACTTAATGTTGTCTAGATCACAGTGTCTGGATGCAACAGCAAAGAACAAACACAGTTTTGTTGTCAGGGATGAAATTTACAGACGAGCGATTTCCCTTCAGGATTTTTAGTGGGAACATGTCTGATTTGTGGTAAAAACTGAGTGGGAAGGATTCTGATTTGTATCTGATTTGTGGTCAGATTGTTTTTTTCTATACGCTCTATAACTCTGTAGATAAGCTGTTCCGCCATGTCATTTGCTTGGCATCAGTTAAACCATGGCAACCAAACAGCCACAGGCGAGGATGATGGTGCCAGTGTGAACACAGGGTGATGAGTGACCAGTGATTTGGGTAACATCACTGCCTGTGTGAGAACAGGGTGAGTATTACTGATAAGTCAGATTAAATAGAAGCTAAAGCAACACGCAGCTACGATTTAATAATGCAACACTAGTTCTGAACAAGCCAGCGGTGTTTCTAAAACGAGAGCTGTGGAATGATAAAGACTTCTGCTAAAAAAGAAACAAAGCAGCTGTTGATGAAACAAAGCGTGGGCATAAATGTATAATGCTTTAGCGGTGTGTGGCAGCCAGAGGCACAGGAAACATTGCAAGCATAGACGTAGCGATGGATTCCATGAAACATCCATTAATTTGCTCAGAAAGCATACATTATCTTTTATTGCTGACCTGGTCATTGCTAAAGTGACTGCTTTAAGAACCAAACCCGGCGTACTGATGCGGCAACACATGCTTTAAGTAGGAAAAAGGAAGTGCCCTCATTCAGGGTTGGGCTCATTCTAATCTCTGTTCATCCATGTTTTTGTTTTTTGCCTCAAACCAAAATCAAATTAAATAAACAGCCAGTGCAAATCGCCATGCAGAGATTTTTCCCCGGTCCTGATGAGATGACGTCACCGAGCCCAACCCTGGCCGCGGGCAGGTGAGTAATAAGCGTCGCCACGTGGTTAGTCAAGAGTTCCAGCATCACCAACATGTGTAAAGCCAAATAGAATTGGAGCTAAAGAAACAGATTTTGGATATTTACCATTAGGTAACAGCTGTGGCTGATGTAGCTGCTGCTGGATACTCCTTTCCTCTGCACATACACACACACACACAGATCCAAAAATAAAAACACTCGTTTAGTGCTCACACAAATGCCAGTGTCACCAGACAGTGATGATTCTGGGGCTGCGATACAGAAACGTCCCGTCTTAAGATCTCAAGATCTGGATTAAACAAGCTACATTTTACAATATAAGAAAAATCCAACTACTCACTCATAGTCTGTTAACAAAAATACTGTATGGCCAAAAGTATTTGGACGCCTGACTGTGAGCTTGTTGGACATTTAAAAAAAAATTGGTATTAAAATTGAGTGACTGCTGTGTTTTTTTATGTATTTATTCATTAGGATTTTATTGTTATGATTTTTGGTTACATTCATGACAGGACAGGTAGTTACTGGTTACACAAGATATCAGTTCAAGTTTAATATCAAACTCAGTCATGGACAATTTTGTTTCTCCAATTCACCTCACTTGCACGTCTTTGGGAGGAAACCGGAGCTTCTAGAGGAAACTTACGCGGACTCCAGGAGAACATGCAAACTCCACACAGAAAGGAACCCAGGACCTTCTTGTTGTGAGGAGCCCTTGTGGTCTTTTCAGCTATAAGAGCAGCCATTCTTCTGAGAAGGCTTCTCACTAAACTTTGAAGCATGTCTGTGGGAATCTGTTCCCTTTCTGTCAAAAGAACATTTGAATGGATGGGCACTGATGTTGGTCAAGAAAGACTAGACTGGCGTTCCAGTTTATTCCAGAGCTGTTTAGTGGTGCTGAGGTCAGGACTCAACTTAAAACATGTCTTAAGGCACACAATTATCTTGGAACAGGAAAAGGCCTTCCCTAAACTTTTGTCGCAAAGCTGAAAGCATATATATTTTCCCCTTATATAACTGATTTATTACACCTGTTAACAATTGTTGTGGCTAAAACACATGAAATCAATAATTAGAAGGGGTGTCCCAAAACTCTTGTCCATATAGTATCTGTTGACACATGAGAACTGAACTGTTGTATTAGTGTCAGTATTTGCCTAAACTGCTGGCTCATACTGAATTTAACATTTTTTAATCCAATCCACTGAAACAAATAAATAATAAAAAGACACCAGCACCACGTATTGGACATTCTGCGTAACTTGCTTGCAAAGTGTCGTCCATCAACCAGACAAATGTGGCTTGACGTTAAGTGCCTGACATTATTCAATGACTGTGCAAATGTGAGCTACAGTGTTAATAAAATGTCACACCATTTCAACAAATTCCAGTAGGTGGGTTGTTCCTATGCTACTGGTCATCTATTAAATTTCTAAACATAAAATACATTTTTAGTTACACTTCATCTTTCACAAAACTCCACTTCATTCATTCCACTTCGTTTCCTTTAACTGCTGTATTCTGGTCAGGGTCATGGTGGGCAAGGCACCACCGGGAAACATACTGCACAAAGCAGGAATAACCTGGACAGGGCGCCAATCTTTCCCCTTTTAGACATTTCTGTGGCCAGGTTCTCAATGATGGTGTGAAATTGTCATAAACCTGTCACACAGTTTATAATATCTTATACAATCACCTGTAATAAGCAGCCACCTGTTATAACAGCAGCATGATAGGTTTATTAAGTGCTTACGTAAGTGTCATGGCAAACGTTTCATGTACAGTTGGGACTGCTGTGTGAATTTTCAGTCGTCATCATAAATGTTCTGCAAATAAAATCAGAAATGAATCAGACAGACAGGCTGTTTCTGTACTGCAGCCCCTGATTAGCAGCAACAGTAACCAACTGCTGTTTGGTTTCAACCATTAGCAACACATGTAGCAAAGCGTGTTCTAATTTCCACCCTTGATTCTGACATGTGATCCCTGATTAGTTTCAAGATAACTGATCCCGTTAACAATAATGGCCTGTTTTCGTTTACAATCTGACCGTGACCTGATTAACCGGCTCTAAATTAGACTGTCACCCTAATGATGGCAATAAAGGGCACTGAGGTTACACTTGTCGCGGCGGGAAGCAAATGAGTTGCAGGCGCTCGTGATTCAGGCGGGTGTTAGTGAGAGCGAAGCCTCGAGCAGGAGCGGGGTTACGGCGCAAAGCAGCAGGATGAAGCAGACAAGCACGTATCACTACGTACATAAAGTATTACATGGACACACAAGCCGAGCACAAGCATATTAACAGCAGGCCTGTATACGCAGCGATCCCCATTCATGCCAGTATGAGCCAATCTTAATCTTAGATAAACGCTCGATAAGACTAGCGGTGCTGTCCGCCAGATGTAGCATGGCCAGCTCTGCTTCTTATTCAACTGTGTCATTTTAAATAGAAAAATGATCAGGATCAAAACATCGACAATGTAACTACACAATTCATTAAAAACTTTAAAGGTGCATCAAGTACAATGTATTATTATTATTAATATTACTATTAATTTTAATTATTTCATTTTAAATAGAAAAATGATCAGGATCAAAACATCGCTAAAGTAACTACACAATTCATTACAAACTTTAAAGGTGCATCAAGTACAATGTATTATTATTAGGGCTGTCAAACGATTAAAAATTTTAATCGCGATTAATCTCAGAATTTCATATAGTTAATCGCGATTAATCACATTTTTTTTTTTTTTAAAGGAGGTGGTTTTATTGTTATGGCTGATCGGTGTACATACACTAACACACAAAAACTCATTCACAATCAACACAGTCTTGTTCCCTGGGTTCTGACAACTCATACTAGTGACTATATTACTTGCATCTTTGCACAATATTGCATTGTTTTTGCACCTTATTCTACCTGCTGCTATATAAACCCTCCGCTGCTAACTGGATATCAGAATACGTTTTTTTTTAGGGCTGTCGAAGTTAACGCGATAATAATAACGCGTTCCAGTGTTGCCAGATTGGGTGGTTATCCGCCAAATTGGGCGGATTTTGTTGGAAAACAATTTAATAGCATTTAAATAACACTTCTGTTTAAAAGAAAATATTTAGTTTTAAGAAGCACCAGCATTGTAGAAGGCTATTAAAAGTAAAGTCAATTTTCAATGCTGATTTGGCTTAATAGTGTTGGTCAGTCTGTGTCATATTCTTGAAATGATAAAGTATTGCAAAGGAATATCTTTGAAATTCTTCCTCTTAATGTTAAGGTTGCTATATTTTGGTTTTTCACTTGTCAGGGAAAATTAAGAGAGAAAAAAGCTTATTATTATTATCATGCGTGTGATATATATCATTTACGTGATCTGCGTATCACGTTACCGCTGTACGTCACTGAGCTGATATGTGTATCAGGTGACCAGCGGGTAACGGCGTGTTATGTTTAAGTGTGATGCTCCAAGTTGTGGATTAAGCAATAAAGACAAACTCGTTCTCCATATAACTAGTGTCATTGTATTTCATGGTTAAGTACAAAACATAACAATGCGGGTCTTCGTGATGTAATTCTACATGGCACTTACTGCCTGTATAGGTAAATGAGTGAGTGACCACATAAAAAAGGTATCAGTTTCTGTGCCACCCCTGTGTGAGCAATGGTCTCAGTCTGGCCACCCCTGTGAAAATTGTCTGGCTCCGCCACTGGGCACTTACTCCTCTACTCTTAATGAGAGATGCCGTGCACGGTCAAGTCTCAACATGAACTACGGATGACTCGCAGGGCCAAATAGAATTTGCGTTAACGGCACTATTTTTTAAATCGCGTTAAATTGTTAATGCGTTATTATCACGTTAACTTCGACAGCTCTAATTATTATTATTAATATTATTATTGATTTTCATTATTACTGTAAGTATTACATTAAATGTACAATATTCATAATATGTGCAGCCGCTGACATTCCTATCATTTACGTTGATCTGCATCCAAATGCAGATCAATTTTCAACGTATGAAACAAGACATCAAACAAGGGCTTGAAGAATCGGACCCACTAACCCACCAGTGCTGAGATCTCCATCTCTCAAGTTCAAATTTCAGCTGTGCTATCAGCCAGCCGAGCGACTGCACAGACACATGACCGGGATTCTCATTGCTGGTGCAAGTGTGGCCTCGCTGGTGCTGCAGGTCGAGGGGCCTGTATGGGCGGGTGTGGCAGCTGATCACGAATGTCAGAGCAAAGCCCCCACCCCTGGCAGGTGAAAAGAAGCGATCGAATTCTGCATGCGTTTCAGAGGGGAGTGACCGACTCGGCCTGCCTTGATCGTGGATGAGGGCAGCGAGAGATAAACTCTAAATAGACACGACTGCACTGGATGAAAAAAGAGAAAAACAAAGGTAAAACTAGACAATAATGTAGGCTGAACGACATATAATAAAGCTTAGTAACGTTTACTAAGAAGCACCACAGGGAGAAAAGTGCAAAACTTTTTGTCAAGAGCTTTGAGAGTTTGAATCCCAGCTGTTGGGCCCTTGAGCAAGGCCCTAAAACCTGTCTGCTCCAGGGGGCCCGTACAATGGCTGACCCTGCGCTCTGACCCCAGCTTTCAAACAAGCTTGGATATGCGAGGAAATAATTCATTCATTGTACTGTACACCTGCATATATATATATGGATGCACACTGAGGCGGTGGCAGTGTGCACATAGACAGCATGATGCAAAGGTAACAGCAAAATTCCGTCGGCTAAAAATAACTGGCTGGTTGACAAAGAGAAAGAAAACACACTGTAGTGTTGATTTGCTATTACAAGTAATTAGCTGCATTATTCTCATCATTAAACACTCCAATCTCTAAGGTCCTTCTGCTCAATTCATTACACTACGTCTTTTTAGACTCACATCTCGAAGACAGACCCATCTGAAACACAGCAGCCAATAATCTGACCCACAGTTTGGTCCCGTTACGATTCGAAAAAGTAAACACGAGCGATTTCCTAATCAAGAATCAGATTTAAATTTCCTAATCCGCAAGCAAGACAGAATTTCCTAATCACAGAAATATGTGGAAAACATCTGCCTGTTGAACTCCTGTGAACTTATCATCCTATTATATGGCCAAAAGTCTTTGGACACCTGATCATGAGAGTGCTGGACATCACATTTCAAAAACTAATGCTATTAAAACAGAGTGACCTCTGTGTGATCATTTCAGCCAAGAAGAAGTCTTTAATGAGACTTTGAACTATATCAGGGGGATTTGTGCCCGTTTGGTCGATAGAGCATCTGTATGGCTGGGCACTGATACTTCAGCAGATGTTCCAGTTCATTCCAGAGCTGTTGAATCTGGATGATGTCAGGACTCTTAAGTTACACTTAAACACTTAAGTTTCTTTAAATCGAGCTTTTCTTCATGTCTTTATAGAGCTGCTTTGTGCACAGGGGTACATTCATGCTGGAACATGAAGAAGCCTTCCCTAAACTGTTGCCACAAAGTTTAAAGCAATATATTTACATTTATATAATTGATTTATTACACCTGTTAGCAGTTACTGTATCGTGTGTGTGGAAAACTCACCCTTAGTGAATCTTCTCATGAGAACCTCGATAGCCAGCGAAACTATAGCATATAGCTAATGGTTTTAGCAGCCTAAACAATGACAGACAGGTTTAGTACTGGTCTAAAACAGCAGGGACCGAATTACGTCAGGATAACAGAACGCACGCACAATTTGTACTAAGTTATTAATATTTATTAGAACTAGAAATCAGCCTTATTGCAGATTTACAGGCAGATGTGGATTTGATTAGTGTTTCGATTTGTCTGAAGCAGTGGTTAAACAGGATCACGCTAGCTAGACTCATAAATCGATTCTAATGATTTAATTTGGGGTTCTGCCTGAACCTGCCGTGCTACAGAACGTGTGATTAAGATCCAGTTTTCTAGCAGCATGACCGTTTCCTCATTTAGTGATTTCGATAAGAGATTATAGACGCTTTCCAGCAATGCTCATGACTTCAGAAGTTCATCAGAACTAAACAGGAGACTGATCGACCCTCCAGTTTAAAAAGACCTGCAGGATTTTTCATTCGGCTGGGCTAACGGGAGGAAAATGCTTTCATGCTGCTGTAATTGTTTTCTTCATTCTCTCTGGCTATATTTAATAGTGATCTGTGTGTGTGTGTGTGTGTGTGTGTGTCAGTGTTTTCACGCTAGTTTTTAAGCATCTGCTCATCGTATTTAACAGATCTGGTGGAAACTGGAATGAAGGCGCGCCAGCCTGATTAACCTGTCACTGCATTCAAATTATTTAACCACCGCTTAGATTTCACATTTTTAAAATAGTAAAGTGACACGTACCTACTCATACTAATCTACACTATAAAAAAAGTACAAGTGTATAAAAGTATCTGGACACCTGGCAATGAGCTTGTTGGGTGTCCCATTTCCAAAGCAAATGGTAATAAAATAGAGTGACCTCAACTTCTCACAAGCCTTTAAAGTATGTCTGTTGGAATTTGTGTCCATTTAGTCAAAAGAGCATTTTTATGACTGGGCACTGATGTTGGTCAAAAAGGCCTCAGTTGATGTTCCAGTTCAGTCCAGAGCTGTACATTGGGGCTGAGGTCAGGACTCTATGTAGGCTTTTTTTCTCTTTATGCATTTTCTCCCTTTTAGTGCGTCCAATTGCCCGATTGCATCATGCTTCCTCTCCACCAATGCCGATCCCTGCTCTGATTGAGGAGAACGGAGCGAACCCACGCCCCCTCCGACACGTGGGCAGCGGCCGTATGCATCTTATCACCTACACTTTGACGAGTGCAGTGCAGCTCAGCGTTGTGTACGGAGAGACACACCCTGAGAGCACTCTTTTCTCATCTCTGTGCAGGCGCCATCAATCAGCCAGCAGAGGTCGTAACTGCACCTGTCATGAGAGATCTGGTGACCCCATCCATCGTTGTTTATGTGGCCGCTCAGCCTTAGCCGGCAGGCAGAGCTGAGACTCGATACGATGTATTCGAGATCCCAGCTCTGGTTCCAGCGTGTGTTTTTACCGCTGCGCCACCTGAGCGGTCCCCTCTGTGCGGGCTTTTTAAACCGAGTTTTTCTTCATGACTTTAAAGAGCTTGCTTTGTGCACGGGGGCACAGTCATTCTGAAACAGGAAAAGACCTTCCCTAAACTGTTGCTGCAATATTGGAAGCACATAACTTACTTTATATAATTGATTTATTTTACCTGTTAGAAATTGTAGTGGCTGAAACACATGAATTCAATAATTAGAAAGGGTCCATACAACTACTCTATAAAACTGCTTCTCCTGAGTAAAGCTGTTGTGCTATTGGCCAAAAAAGCACATTTCTATGTACCTTTAGTTAAAGAGTCACTAGTGAAGTAAGTTTCACAATGACAATATGCAATATTCAATGTGAAACCACTGCTCCCCAAGAATTGTATGTTACTCTGCACAAACTGGCTGACGAAACCCTAGCGTGACTGAGGTTTTAGTGAACTCCACAAAGCAAACCAACTTTTATTCAGATATTATAAACTGACATGATTGTAGGATGTGTTTTCATCAGGAATTCACCACCACTAGACTTTTCCAAACCACCGACCTTTCCGTGCCAACATAAACACCGGCTGTCTGACTGACTCACGGACGCATTAACGGACAAATAAAATCAGCGACCGCGTTGTGGAAAAACTTCCCCTAGAAACCAGCGTGCGGATCATTCGACTGTAACGGCTATGAGCTGCCTGATAGTCCAAACCCGCAGACAGCTGACCAGCAGCAGAGAAGAGCCGAGAGGTGTGACGTCTCTGCAGTGATCACAGACGTTTCTAGAACGTTCACAGGACACGCTGAAATGTTTAGCGCTCTCGCCGTCACTCACAGCCTCTCGGTTAAATCTCATTAGGAAGCTGTGTTTGTTTCATTGTGGTTTTCAGGCCTGGTAATGCCTGCGGGGGGTGAGGGAAAGAGAGCGGGTTCCTGCTGAGACCGAGCAACCCTCTCTGCCCCCCGAGACGTCTCGTTCGCAGACTGGATGAAGGTCTGAACCGGCCCGGGGGCTAATCACAGGCTGCCTGCTTCCATTCATGAGCAGAAAGAGAAAGAGGCCGAATGAGCCCACGTTCAGTCATTCAGTCACAAAGTACTATAATAAAAGGGCAGTGATAGCTCAGTGGTTAAGGTACTGGACTGGTAATCAGAAGGTTGCAGGTTCAAGCCCCACCACTGCTAAGTTCCAACTGTTGGGCCCCTGAGCAAGACCCTTAACCCTCAACTGCTTAAAATCATGTTCATGTCATAATTGTAAGTCGCTCTGGATAAAAGCGTCTGCTAAATGCCGAAAATGTAAATGTAAATAAAAGTATGTGTGTTTGTCTATGTGTGTGTAACAGGAAATTCTATCTTCTGTGAGGGCTTTCTTACAAGATTTAGCAGTGTACCTGTGGACATTTGTGCCCATTTAATCAAAGAAACATTTGTGAGCTCAGGCACTGATTGTACTAGAAGGTCTGGCTTGCAATCAACGTTGTATTTGAGGTGCTCAGTAGGGTTGAGATCAGGACACGGTAACACAGTAGTACTTTCTAAAGATCTTTTAATTTTCACACACTGTAGAATTTAGAGAGCAAGATGTCTGCAAAACTTCTTTTTTGCATTAAAAGTTGTTAAAACAGCATCGACCAGTGTTGTTTTTCTATCAAACTCAATCTTCCAGTAGCAAGGTGGCAGTGCTGCTATCATAATAGAATCAATAAATTGAACTTTATTGGACATTAGAGATTCTGAAATCCAAAGTTTGCTTTCTACTTTCTACTGTAATCTATGGTTCTAATTACTCAGTAATAATCGTGTGAAAGGGTAAATTATCGGTCTCTGCTGAAGAACGTTCTGCTGTTTCACTTGCAAACACAAAACTTGGGCCAGTGATAGCTCAGTGGTTAAGGTACTGGACTAGTAAACAGAAGGTTGCCGGTTCAAGCCCCGCCACCACCAAGTTGCCACTGTTGGGTCCCTGAGCAAGGCCCTTAACCCTCGTGTTCTGCTCATTGTGTAAGTCGCTTTGGATAAAAGCGTCTGCTAAATGCTGAAAATGTAAATGTAAATGTAAAACTTCACAAGAAGAAAAAAGTGACCTGCACAGAGCCCTGACATCAGCCACACTAAACAGCTTTGGAATGAACTGGAACATCAACTGATATATATATTTTATTTATGCATTTTCTCCCTTTTAGCACGTCCATGCTTTCTCTCCCCCAATGGCAATCCCCACTCTGATTGAGGAGAACGAAGCTAACCCACACCCCCTCCGACACGTGGGCAGTAGCCGTATGCATCTTATCACCTACACTTTGACGAGTGCAGTGCAGCTCAGCACTGTGTACGGAGAGACACACCCTGAGAGCACTCTTGTCTCATCTCTGTGCAGGCGCCATCAATCAGCCAGTCATGGGAGAGAGACCCTATCCGGCTTAGTCCCGCCCATATCTGAACAACAGGCCAATCGTTGTTCATGTGGCCGCTCAGCCCGGTCGGCAGGGAGAACTGAGATTCGATACGATGTATTCGAGATCCCAGCTCTGGTTCCAGCGTGTGTTTTTACTGCTGCGCCACCTGAGCGGCAACTGAGGCTTTCTTGACCAGAATCAGTGCCCAGCCATACAAATGCTGTCATCTCTTGAGGAATTTCCAAAGAAACACTTCAAAGTCCTGTGAGAAGTCTTCTCAGAAGCTGTTGTTATAACTGAAAAGATCACATAAAGGTTACTATATTTTAATATCACTTGTTTTTTTAAATGGGACGTCCAACAAGCTCATGGTCAGGTGTCCAAATACTGTTGGCCATCTAGTGTAATTCCTTGACTTGAATTGTTAAGGTTGACAGATTCTACAAATTCATCACGACAGTAAGTTAGTGCTTTTTACATAAATCATGATTCATACGATCAGCTCCAGCAATAAAATGGACAGCAGTGGAAAATCAAAAGGAAGCAGCATGAACATCCAGCACATAAAACGAGCGAGACTGAGCAGCGGAGCCTCACGCTGAGCGACGGCTGTACTGGGTTAGAGCAAGCAGAGCCACGGCTCCCGCGCTGGCCGAGTTACAGAGCGAACGTCCGATACGGCGTCACACACACATGAAACTCCTCTATCTGGTGAGTAAGTGACTGTGTAGTCAGCTTTGGTTTTATTGCTCCCTGGATGCTGATAAATTCTCGTTCGTGACTGGAGTAACGGCGGCTGGAACGTATGGATTGAAATGGAGCATTACTATAGGACAATGAGCACATTGTGGAACACTTAAAGTGTCTTTGCAGAACAGCCCATCGCTCATCAGGTGACGAGAACTTCTGGGCACGGACTGAACCCAGTCGCAGGGTCAAACGCATAAATCAAAGCTGGAGTCAGTTTTAGCTTTCATATTCGAATAAAAACAGCTACGGTTACAAGAGAAGACTTTGTGAAACCTTAGGAATGACCGAAGATTTCTACAGTGATTATTAATAAAATGTGGTCTGATGTTTAGCCAGGTTAGAATGATTTATAAACCTGTTCTGCCTCAACACAAACAATCAGACGTTTTACCTTTTATGAACACAATTCATTACTCATTTTAAAAACATTTCTTTTTCTTTTTATCTTTTAAAAGTTAATTTATTCATTTATTGTCTGTTTTACCAATGCTTTATCCTGATCAGGGTCACAGTGGTTGTGATTCATTGGGCGAAAGGCGGGAAACACCCCGGACAGGTCGCCAGCCATCACGGGACACTTAATGAAATGACTGAAGATATATAGGTTATGGGCACCAAGGTGGTGCAGTGGGTAGAGCTGTCACCTTACAGCAAAGTAGGCTTTTGTTTGATTAGGTCCTTTCTGTGTGGCTTTTACTGAAGATATATAGGTTATGGGGCACCAGGGTGGTGTAGTGGGAAGAGCTGTCACCTCACCTTTCTATGTGGAGTTTGCATGTTCTCCCTGTGTCTGTGTGCGTTCGAGTGGAGACCAGACCAACTGGAGCTGCTTAAAAGTGTCCTAAATGTGTGTGTGTGTAGACTGGCATCCTATCCGGGGAGTTTACTGCCTTTTGCCCAATTAATTGTACCCATGGCAGTACTGACCAGAATAAAGCAACGATAAAACACACAGTGAATGAATGTAGGCTGTGGATGTGCCCTGCCCTGACTAGAAAAGACAGTTTGGTCATTTGAACCATGTCATGATCACAAAACAATTCAAAAAGCATGTGAGAAGACAAATGAGAAGATGTGTCACTATTGAAAGGCCTTCGAATGTGTATAAAAATGTAGGACATTTAGCAATGTCCATACTCTACCTAAAAGTGGACGTTCTGCAAAGATCACAATACTGCAAAAAATATGCAATAGCAAAAATTCCAAGTTTGACAGCAAGAGTTGATTTAAAAAATGTATAAAAAGGCGAACTTAACAGTGTTCAAATAGTGTCAGTTAAATAACAGTAAAAAATGCAGCACGTTTAAAGGCTAAGCACCACCTAATGGACAACTCTAAAGATTTCGCATTAGTTTAGCTAGTTAAAAACCATAAACATGAATAAAATGTAAATAACTTGTTTAATTCACTCAAAAATCGACGATTTCAAGTAAATTGACGGAAAAACCCGAGGTCGCTCCGGAAATTCCAGGAAGTTGCAGCGTGACGTCACTGGTGGACAACAGTGTACTACTACACCGTTATGACTGACTTGGACTGCAAAACTTCTTGAGTTGTTGTCCACCATCTACGTCACACGTGCGACGCCTGTGACAGAATCCGAACACCGCGAGCGACGCAAAACAACAGAATTTTAAGCCGTATCCTTGAATTTGTAAAAAAAAAAATTTTTCTAACTATCAATAATCACAAGTTAGGAACTCAACTTTCGATGCATGTATTTGTTTAAAACTTCAATATTAGCTGGTGCTTAGCCTTTAAATGCTCCACGCTGCTTAAGGGATCTACAGGGTTCTACAGAGACAGGACGTGATGCATGATTTTATAATAAAGAAAAAATAACACTTAAGCAACATGGTCTGACCGGTGTATGTAGAGTTGCATCAAGGCAAGACAACCCCACCTGACCAAGTAGAGTCTGAGAGATTAAACAGGTTCTTACTGGAGGAAAGTGGATCTTTAGATAGCTAATGGCACAGCCAAACTTCTAGAAATTGCAAGCAATTCTGATAATTTTTCTCACTTTATGTGACCAAGCTTTTTATTAGCGATGCCACCTGACTGACATCACAAATAATAATAATAATGATGCAAGCAAAGCCAAGCTGCCTGTTGCTAGCTTAATTCTATATGTTAGATGGTTTATGCAAGGAGTGTGTAGGGCTTCCAAGCGGGATTTAGTAAGCGTATGGCTGAAAAGGTCCTTAGAAGTTCAGGTAAAGTTTTACCCAGCCTGGGTTTGGTCAGGGAGGGACACAAGACTGTGATCATAGCGAGGGACATGACTAGGACTTCCTCACCAGGTGGAGTCAGGTAGAAATGTGGTCATATATGGATGAATGGATGGATGGATAACAGAACTGAGGGTTTGGATCAGAGCGCTTGACTCACCTACACATGTCTTGCCGTCGGTATGCAGGGCAAACTTCATGTGACAGGAACAGCGTGGCCCGTGGTCCGTCTCCTCACAGATGTGCTGACAGCCGCCGTTACCGTAGTTACACGTCACTGATGAGGTAAAGAATACAAGTGTGAACTTATCTGGTTCTGTTTGGTTCTGTTCTGATCAGTTCTGTTCTGATCAGTTCTGTTTGGCTCTGTTTTGTTTGGTTCTGTTTTGTTTGGTTCTGTTTTGTTTGGTTCTGTTCGGTTCTGTTTGGCTCTGTTTTGACCTGTTCGGTTCTGTTCTGATCAGTTCTGTTTGGCTCTGTTTTGACCTGTTCGGTTCTGTTCTGACCTGTTCGGTTTGGTTCTGTTCAGTTCTGTTTGGTTGTGTTCTGATCAGTTCTGTTTGGCTCTGTTTTGTTTGGTTCTGTTCTGTTCTGTTTGGTTCTGTTCTGATCTGTTTTGTTTGGTTCTGTTCAGTTCTGTTTGGTTCTGTTCTGACCTGTTCGGTTTGGTTCTGTTCAGTTCTGTTTGGTTGTGTTCTGATCAGTTCTGTTTGGCTCTGTTTTGTTTGGTTCTGTTCTGTTTGGTTCTGTTTTGTTTGGTTCTGTTCTGTTTGGTTCTGTTCTGTTTGGTTCTGTTCGGTTCTGTTTGCTTATGTTTGCTTCTGTTCTGATCTGTTTTGTTTGGTTCTGTTCTGATCCGTTTGGTTCTGTTCTGATCCATTTGGTTCTGTTCTGTTGGGTTCTGTTCAGTTCTGTTCTGATCTGTTCTATTTGGTTCTGTTCTGATTTGTTCTGATCTATTCTGTTCAGTTCGGTTCAGATCTGTTCAGTTCTGTTCTGATCTATTCTGATCAGTTCTGTTCTGATCTATTCTGATCAGTTCTGTTCTGATCTGATCTGTTCGGTTCTGTTCTATTCTGATCAGTTCTGTTCTGATCTATTCTCTTCAGTTCTGTTCTGATCTGTTCTGTTTGGTTTGGTTCGATTTTACAGTACCATGCCACTGCGATCAATAATTGAACCCTCTATAGCTGATATAATATAGTGTGGATGATTGGTATGTGCCAAACGATACATGGGCACTTGATGCCATGTGCTCATTTTTTAAGGTGTTTTTAACACTCGTGAAGGCAGCTCCTCTGTAACAGCTCATAAACCGAGTTTAAAACTGCAGCGTGAAACGATTTTTCAGTTCATAGAGGTGAGAGTGAAAAGTGTGTCGACCGGATCAGACAGCCGATGACAGGATGAGAAAGCGGCCTCGTCTGCACACCGCAGCTCTGTCTACACACGCCCTTCTACCCTCCCATCTGTCCTTCCCTGCCCTTGTTCATTAGCAAGTGGAAAATAGAGAGTAACACTTCTCCAGATACCAGCCGATCCATCTCACAGACTGACAGCATGAACTCCGGCTGGTACACTATAAGGCCAAAAGTATTTGAATGGGAGCTTGTTGGACATCCTGTGATCCTGTTGTCAGCTAGAACAACAGCCACTCTTCAAAGAAAGCTTCTCACAAGACTTTGAAGTATGGGAATTTGTGCTCATTTGGTCAAAAGAGCAGTTGTATGGATGGGCACTTATGCTGATGCCAGTTCATTTATAAGCTGTTAAGTAGGGCAGAAATCAGGGCTCTGTGCAGGACACTGGAGTTTCTATAAATCAAGCTTTTTAAATGTAGTGTAGGTTTTAATGCTAATAAATAAATGCGCTTACACTTGCAGTCGCGGTTGTTTCTGGTGAGCTGGAATCCTGGTCTGCACTCGCAGGCGATGCCTCCTTTTGGGGTTTCCCTGCAGATATGTGCACAGCCGTGGTTCTTGTCCATGCAGCTCGGGTTATCCTTCGTTCCATTCATACGCACTGTAAAGAGGCCAGCAGATACACACACACACTTACTTCACTGGTCATTAAGCTTGGCTGAGGTTTATTGAAAAATCTCTTTATTTAACACTATAAAGAAGAAGAAAAAAGCAGGAACAGTATATAAAGTACATAAAGACAGTCGAGTGGAAGATCAGCAGCCACGGAGGAATGAAGGAGCATCAGACGATGCTTTTCTTCGACTGACCCTGGTGCTCACTTTTGCTCAGCCTTGTGTAAACAGTAAAAGGAGAACCGTGGCACCCAAGTGACTCCTGATCTCATGATGCATCTGTGTCAACAGATTCACCACATGGGAATGGGAAAATAGTAGCTTGCTAAAGCTGGTCAGCAGTAGGGGTGTGAAGAAGATGATCTGGGACCAGGATCTGATCAGAAACCTGGATAAAGGCTAGAATTAAACTAAAGCCTCACTTTTGATAATATGTAAGTAAAGAAATTAGTATAAATTAAGTTTTCAGTGGTGCATGAATAACAGTGATGATGATAATAACATGATAAAAAAACAAATCAGTATGTACAAAAGAGTGGCTGGTCAGTCACAATAAAGGCAGTGTGGCCACTTTACCTCTCAGTCACAGTCAAACATATGATGTTTATGAAAGTACCTGTTGCCTCTATAAATGGAAGTAGATGTCTATAAATGGATATTTGTTGATCTCAGTACCTGTCAGTCCCAGTAAATAAAACTCAGCCTCTGCAGCCATCGTTTTAAATACAGTGGAAAAGTGGAGTCTTTGCCCGTCAGTCCAAATAAGAGAACGATCAGACAGTTCTCACAAGACTACATTACACTGTACATGTACACATCGGCAACTCACTAGCAACGTAGAATCACATCATTCCATCCCGTCACTGTAACCCTGCCAAACAAAAAGGAGCCGATATATCCATGGATATATCAGTAGGGCTGAGCGTTTTTGGTTTCAATTACTTCCTCACAGCCTCTCACATCTGCTTTCTTTCCTTTGTTAAATTAGTTCCTGTTTGCTGCTTTTGCTGCCAAAAAATGTGCCATTTAATTCCCTGTGATTTGGAGAAGTTCCCAAATCTCTCTCTCAATTTCCATGTTTTCATGTAGCTACAGAAGGGCGATAAGGCAGATGGGACTAGATCAGTATTTGTATTTTTTAAAGATACTGTGCAAATACAGTCCAACCAGTGACACTGGTTGTTCAATTAAAAAAAAAGCTAAGGGATTTAAGGTCTTGTTTGTGCTGAACAACATCCTTCTAGATGTTAGTGGTTAGGGCTACAATACAATACGCTGGTGGTACGATGTATTGTATTTTTAATTAATAGTTTTCCTTCAGTGTGGGAGTAAATGGTACAAAGTGGAGATGCACATTTTAGTCGGTTAAATTTGTGTTCCACAGAAAAAAAAACATCTGGCCTTGTCTGTTAAATGCTTCTGGTCATCTAATAAAATTTACTGAAGCCAAAAAGGTAAGTGGAACTGGCCGCTCAGGTGGTGCAGAGGAAAGGTCAATACTGCAGAGAATATCTAGAGTTCGAATGTTAGCAGTGCTATCGGTCGGCCGGGCTGAATGGACACACAAACTTTATTTATTGGAATTAATCGTTATTAGCACCTGTCAGTATCAGTACTACACACTGATGATCCGTTAAAAACAGAAAAAGTGATTAAAGGTTCCTAACCATTAAAGCCTTACACCTTTCAACAGCTCTAATGAGCACCTAAAAGCCCACAGACACATAAAATGAGATTTATAGAGTGGTGTAATACTCGCCAGTAACTGCAATAATGAGGAAAAAACAGCATCTGAATAACAGGTTTCAACCAAATCATCCACACACTGGGTGTAGTTAAGTATTCTCGCAGTTAGTTTTTAATTATTAGTTATAAAAAATAGGAATAAAACAGACAACGTCCACTATTATATCATTAACACAAGATTTTACATCCAGCCAACTTGCTGTCCTTATCTGACCAGTCATGTTGCATCAAGGGCATTGCTACTTTCGATCCACTTCCTGAAGTTCCTGAGGTGAGAGAGATGTAGTTTCCCGACAATTTGGTCATATCGGGTTATTTATTAGAGCTGTAAAACTTGTTGGCGCTCTACTATGACCAAAACCTGAAACTGGTGGTTCTTTTGAAAAGCAGCTGCTTTGCATATGTTTACATATAAAATAAGCACTGGTGCTTGGGAAAAAGGCGACCGCGGTTATAAATCAGAAAATCAGAGTTGTAATTCACTGGTGGACTGAGTAGCTGGCTGAGCACCCATATAACCAAGGATAATGGGGAAAAAAAATATCAGCCGACCTGACAGAACATCAACTCATGCTGCCACTACGGGCATAAAAAAAAAAAAACACAATCACACCTTAAATGCACATAATGTTTTTTTTTTTTTCTTTTTCTCCAATTTTTTCCCCTAATGTAGTCGTATCCAAGTACCCTGATTGCGTTACGCTACTCCTCTACTGATACAACCCTCCACTGCTGACTGAGGAGCTTCGCAACTGACACACGCCCCCTCCGACACGTGTGCAGTACCGACTACATCTTTGCACAAAGCGAGTTCATATGCGGATCAGCCTTGCGCACGGAGAGCCACACCCTGATCAGCATTGTTCCTCTGCGCAGGCACCATCAATCAGCCAGCAGAGGTCGTAATTGCGCCAGTTATGAGGAACCCTGTTCCGGCTTATGCCAATCGTTGTTCATGTAGGCGCCCAGCCCAGCTGAAATTCGATACGATGTATTAGATGTATTCTAACATAATGCTTAGTTTAAAATCATCTTGACTCTGATCATTGTATCGTTACCAGAAAAGGCTGTTTAATGCCAGAGCCTTTGGTGGAGATTCTCTTTATTGCGGCTGCAACAACGAGTTCTAATGTCTGGCCACTGTGGATGAATAAGCAACAAAAGAATATCAGCATTCTAAGGACTCGGGCTGCAAGGCCCAATGTTTTACATGTGTCAGAGAAGTCTAGTGTGCTAGTCTGGGTTTTCTTAGCATTTTCTGTCACAACTAACGTTCCGGTCCACCTGCTATTCTCCTCAGCAGCAGAGAAGTGAATTGCTGATGAGAAGTACTGCTGTGGGAAGAGGGAAGGAGTAAACCGGGGAGCAAAGACGTGGTGTTGCTGGATTTATTACAATTCTGACCCCTCTGTCCAAGAGGATTTAATTAGGGAGAAATAAAACCAACACTAACATGAAATATGGAAAAAAAGGATTAGCTGAGACATTTATTAAGCTCGTTCTAACAGGAGGGGGAAAGAGAAAGATTTAAGCAAACACAACGAAGGCTTTTGCTTCTTACTGCAGTTGAAACACACGATCCGACGACTGACACACTCAAAATAACACCGAGTTTATGAAAGGCAAACACAGAGAGTTCAGGGATCTCGAGACTGGCTTGGTGTGGCTAAATTAGGCTGCGTAAAAAAAACCATATAGAGGTGTGAAGCTGAGTTTTATTTCCTCTCACATCACTGGCAAACTCGTGTCATAAACCATGTACAATGTACTAGTTGTATTTATTGTATTGGCCACATAGTGTATAAAACATGAAGATGGGGCGGCACTGTCGCCTCACAGCAAGAAGGTCCTGGGTTCAATCCCCAGGTGGGGCGGTCCGGGACCTTTCTGTGTGGAGTTTGCATGTTCTCCCCGTGCCTGCATGGGTTTCCTCTGGGAGCTCCGGTTTCCTCCCACAGTCCAAAGACATGCAAGTGAGGTAAATTGGAGACACTAAACTGTCCATGACTGTGTTCGATATAAACTTGTGAACTGATGAACCCATTGTGTAATGGGTGACTACAGTTTCTGTCATGAATGTAACCAAAAGTGTAAAACATGACGTTAAAATTCTAATAAACAAACAAACAAACATGAAGATGAACGTTTAAGGGTAGAGCGAATGTGGAACCACTCACATTTGGGCCGCTGGATGCAGGTGTGCTGGTTGTCAGAGAGGAAGAAGCCCTCTTTGCAGCGGCACTCGTAGCTTCCCATCATGTTCACACACACCTGCTGACAGCCGCCGTTGCCCTCCACACACTCGTCCACATCTGCAGAGACACAGTGAGCAATCAGCAAGACATAGTGCCCGACGAAACGTCTCCATATGTTACAGATGACAAACGTATGAGGCAGAGACTAATGAGACCAGCGAGTCGAGTCCTGTTCTTTTCTCCACAGATTAGCGGCTCTGCTTTCGGCTCTAATTTCTTTAAAATGTTTAAAAATAAAGGTTTTGTACGTTTCACTTACTCATGTTCAATAAGAATTTAAAATTAGTAAACTATGTTGTATTTCAAGGTCATTTACCCTCAACAGCTTTATGTTCCAGTCACTATATGGTGAACAACAGTATTACATGTAAACAACAGTATTGGGACACCCATTCAATTATTAAGTTGAATATTTCACACACTCATTCCTATCAAAAATATAAAATCAATCATGTAAAATTACTTATATGCTTCCCAGAATGTTGCAACAGTTTGGAAAAGGCCATTTCCCTTTCCTGTACCAGCATGACTGTCCTCCTCCTCCTCAGTTTAAAGGAACTCCAGTGTCCTGCACAGAGCTCTGACCCTAAGCCTTACTGAACAGCTTTGGAATGAACTGGAACATCAACTGAGGCTTCACTGACCAAGATACAAATGCTGTCATCTTTTGACTGAATGTGCACAAATTCCCACACATAAACATGCTTCAGGGTCTGTTGTTTTAGCTGAAAGATCATGGTCATCAACAAGCTCGTGGTCAGGTGTCCGAATACTTCTGGCCATATAGTGTAGATTCAAAAGAATTCCACAGCCTAGCTTTTTTTCTATCTCAATAAAACAAATTGAGGATAATAATTCATTATTTGAAGAAAACAAGACACAAAAATTTATGTTGCTCTGGCTCGTGCGTGAAATTTCTTCATTACACTTACATGTGAATTCGTGCCTCTAAACGTCCGTCTCTGTTGTTGTAAATCTTTTCACGCGGGCGTATATTCAAGCTAATAGTCAGTAAAACTGGCATTAAAAAAACCCCTGCTGAGTTATTGGGACTCGTAAAAAGATCGGGTTTGCTACAGAGCTGCTGCCGTTACCGTCTGGCTCATGAAGCCTGCGCTCAGGTTTTTGGGAAGATAGAAAGTTAAAGAAAAATGTTCTAAACTTCAGCCGTGATCTTCGCCCCCTGCAGACACGGTAATATTCCTGAGTGTGATACGTTCCTAAAATAAGCTCTGTGTTGCTCAGGCCAAAGCGCTGAGACAGACACTTTTATTATAATATCTGCTCCATCAGTCTGAATCTGCACCCCATTTTGTACAGAATATACAAGTCTCAGGGGGAGGATGATTTCTGCAGGGCTGTAAAGCTGAGACTGAGAGACAGTCAGGAAAATATTACACTGGGACTTCAGTCAGTCTTTTGCTTTCCTTCTTTTCATTCCAGGTTTCTGTCTACAGCTTTAAAATCTGCACAGAATATCATAACCATCACTGCAACATTAGGCTCATAAAAAACGACATGCTGTAAATGTTCATGGTTAAAAGGATTCTGCAAAATTCCCACTTTTTATAGTTTTCTTACTGTAAATGTTTTTTTTTTTTCACGTGTTAATGGCATTTAGAAAAACCCTTAATCTAAAGCAACTGCGTCTGAATACATTTTAAGCTGTTGAGGGTTACGGGTCTTGCTCAGAAGCTCAACATTGACAACTTGGCCATGGTCATGTCAAATTCAAGTCAAGTCAAGTTTTTTTGTATGGCGCCTTTTACAATAGACGTTGTCTTGAAGCAACTTTACAGAATCCTGGTCCGACAGACCAAAAAAAACCTAGCTGAGCAAGCCGAGGGCAGCAGTGGCGAGAAAGAAACTCCCCTAAAATTACAGGAAGAAACCATGGTGAGCCTTGACCTGTGCAAAAATAGCAGACGTATAAAAATCATGAAAAACAGGTGGTGAAGTACACTAGCCCACTACTGCTGAGATCTGAGGATCCAGGGTTCAAATCTCAGTGCTGCTGTCGGTCTATCAAGCCCAAACAGCCTAGCCATTAGCAGGCACACTTGTCAGTGCACTTACTCGCAGCCCAGATGTTATTATGAACACATTATCATAAGAAGAACCAATCACGTCTGTGTAGGTCCCCGACTGGCCATTAGCACATCAGTGGCTGGTAGTGGGCAAGCAGAATTTACAGCTGTGCCACCTAAAGTGCCCGTGAGATTGTACAGTAAGATCCTCTGATTAAACACACACATTTGTTCAGCACTCTCTGTGTTGTCTGGCTAACACTTCAGCCTGGATGCAACTCAATCCCGTTAGTGATCCAGTATCATCAGTAAGAGCCAGAACTCATAAGCTCGTTCTTAATAAGTCTTCATGCAGAACTAATTCAGTTTATTTGTCCAGGCTAAAAAGTACAGAAGATAAAAGTTTCTGATCACTTTCAGCCCCAGGAAACTTAATCTCGATCAGTGCTTCTCATCTTCCTCTCTATTATATACACACTTCATTTTCTGAAGGTGAAATGTCAGAAGTGAACAAAACTTACACAACTCAGCCAGATGTGTGTGCACACCAGACCATGAGCTTATTGGACACGATCTTTTAAAACCATGGCATTAATATAGAGTTAAAACCCTCTTTGTGGCTTTAACAGCCAAACCTTACATAAGATTTTATAGGATATTTGTATGAATTTGTGCTCCAACATTTAGAAGAGCATGTTTAGGGTTAGGTACTTATGTTGGATGGCAATATCAGGTTTGCAATCAATCTGACTTGAACTGGAAAGTGAATTGCAATCAAGACCTTTATGTATGTTGATCAGAAGGTCGCTAGTTCAAGCCCCACCACCACCAAGTTGCAATATTAGGTCCTTGAGCAAGGAAGGGCTTTAAGTACCAATTGCTTGCCGTATGGTATCGGTCACAATTGTAAGTCTGCTAAAAGCCATAAATATACATCAAGGGGAGGGGGGCAGATCCATCTACCTACCTCACCTACATACCATACCCTACCATACCTACATGCACTACCGTAGCTACATACCATACCCTGTCTACCGTGCCTTACCTATATGCCGTACCTTACCTTCCTACCATAACCCTCCTATCTACCATACCTAAATACCATACCTTACCTGTATACCCTACCTTACATACCTGCCATACCCTACTTCCCTAAACATACCTCAACCCGTCTGTCCTTCTGTTCGTCTATCCATCTATCTATCTATGTCCAGCCAATGATCTACCCATCTATCTTCTCATTCATCCATCTATCTATTCATTTGGCCAAGCAACCAAAGCTTTTATTTGTCTATCAATATATATAACACATTTTGTAATACCTACTGTTCTACTTCCACTCATCTAACTCTCCTTTCAACAAACAAACTATACAATCCATTCATTCATTATTAAATCATTACTCACATTCAGTCTGAGGTTGAATTAGGCTAAATTAGTCTGTAAAACCAAAGACAATGAACACAAACATGTCCCAGCTGACTGACTACTTGTGATGAAATCTGTAGAACAGATATTTTTCCCAGTCATGCCTTTCATTTTTTAATTCAATTCCAAGTCATCACCTGACCTTAATAAAATAATGGTTTAATCTTTATTTGATATGTTGAAGCAATTCTGGTTCACAATTAAATTATTAATCACCGTATCAAAGAATAACTGAGGGCTGTAATATAATGCAAAGATAATAAATTCGGACAGGAGAAACATCTGGAGTACGAAGATGAATTTCCTTTAATGCAGATGAAAGTAATCAATGAAAAATGAGCTGAGCTGGAGACTCATGAGTACACAAAATACAGGACCAGCGCCGCGAGATCATTGATTCGAGGACCAGATGTTATAATCCAGTTTGGACATTAGCGCATAACCAGACTCTCTCTCACACTTTTAAATGAGCCGTTTCCTCGGCGGAGAGCGTCTCCTCGTCATTCGGCTCCTACACAGGCCTGCGCTGTGATGGAGGTGGCGGCCTTCCAATGCAAATATTTTGAAAAGGAAAGGGATTTTGGCCGGCGTTTAGGTTATTTGCACTTAAAAGGATTTTTTAAAAATTCTCCAGAGAGGACAGAGAAGGCAATCAAGTTAAAAGCAGTACCTCAGAGCTAAAAAATGAGACATCTTTCTGTCTCCTTCACACACACACACACACACACACACACACTCAAAATAGCTCAGTGGAAATGGTGGGGAAAAAACATAATAGTGTGGTTAATGCTATCAGTGGTCGTTTTGAACCCCGGTGACCCGTTTTTGCTCCAGTGATCATTAGTGATGAAGCAAAAACTGATCTCGGGTCAGATAAGAGCCTGTGCATCAAGGCTGCATGAAGGTTTGCTGGACTTCTAAATAACTTAACAGGCTGTAATGGCTACAGTGGTCACTCATGATCATAATGACACTTGAATTGTGTAGATTAGCCGTTCCTAATTTCTTATTATGAACTGGCCAAGAGCAAGACTATTAATCAATTAATTAATCTATTGTCGATTTCATATTAATATGTCTTAATTTAAAACCACAGATGAGCTTTGAAATTCACTCCCTCTTATTTCCTCTTCTTTTTGGGAAGTAGAAAATCAAATGCTGCAGAATGTGCTGGTGAAGCGAGGTCAAGTAGGCAGTGTTAGTCTGATATGGGGTGCGTCCGTGTGCAGGTGCCTTGACCGGTCAGCAGAGGTTATAACTGCCCTTGCAATCGTGAGCCTGTGTAGGCGCCTGACCGGCTGATAGCATAGCAAACGTATTTTAAAGAACGCACATTGTGGTTTGTGTGTGTGTGTGTCTTAGTGTGTCCTTGTGTGTGTGCAGCCTAACACAGACTGGCCTTGTCCAACCAGTTCAGGTAAAACTGCTCCAGCTCGGTCAGCTCCAGTCTCTGAATTCTCTGACCTGGACTGTGGCCTCCCATTACAGTGTTTGTGCTTTTAATTGAAGGCTTTTAGAGACTACATGACTTTCGGTGCGCCACCAAACGAAGCGCACGTCCACAAATATCCAGCCACACGCCTCTGCTAGCAAGGTGAGCAGAAATGATGACGAACATAAACACCACACTGGCTTCGGCCTGGCTTTCAGCAGGCAAGGTGGAAAACTCCGAACCGACCAAAAGATCTGACCGAGACTCAGCTCTCTCGACACTAATCCAAAGATCCACCTACAAAACAGAACCCGTCCTTTCACCAGCTCGAGGGACGGGCGCGGGTAAAACCAAATTCAAACAAACAGTGTAAAGTCGTCCTGACGAGATTAAAGGATTTTTTTCCTCCCATGGAAACGAGGAGTCAGCAGAGTCTGGTATTTTTAGTTGCACTTGGGAGACGCCAGAACTTCACAATAACTCAGTTTAACCAGGCGGCTGGAACGTGATGCTACAGCCTGCAGTAAATTACTGATGTACACTATGTGGAAAAAAGTATTGGGACGTCCCTCCTAATTAGTAAGTTGAGATATTTCAAACCTTAACCTTAACCCTGCTGAAAACCACTGGAATGATTTGGAATGTTGATTGCGAGTAAGGCCTTCTTGCTTACTGCTCTCCATTATTCACCATCTCTGTGCAGGCTCCATCAACCAGCCAGCAGAGGCCTCAATTGCAGTAGCAATGAAAAATCCCTTCGGTCTGCCCGTCCTCAGACACTGCCAATCATGCATGCGTAGGCTCCCAGCCAACCAATAGCAGAGCTGATATTTAAACTTAAGAGCTCGAGATCTCAGCACTGGTTAGCTAGTGTGTTTTTTCATGTATTAATTTGAATTAGTTGTCATAATGATTAATAGGGTCCAACTACACCAGTTTTATGTGAGAGCAAAAAATACAAATCATAGTGGAATTTGTTACAATAAGGGTTGAACTTCAAAATTTACATGATTCGAATTCGTTCACAGTGAGGCTGGAAGCACATTTACGCAGCATTCACAGTAAGAATCTGTTTCTCTCAGGCGTGTCAGGGCTTCATTTTGACTACATCATATGTCAAGTTTCTCATGTCAAGTGCTTTGATGATCACAGGTAACTGATATAAAACTGAACAGGTTCAGGATCTGAGTCCCAGCAGACAGCTGAACACAGCACAGTATTGTTAAATGGTTAGCATTAGTGTATTTGTTTCTTCTATATTCAACCACTGACAGTTCCAGATAAGTGACGCCAATCTAAACAAAGCTGTGTGATTCAGATTTGAGTTCCGTAACTGCTTCAGATCTGAAACGGAACAAACAAACACACGTTTGATACACAGATCTTGGCGGTCACGATGAATTATCCCCTCGGCTCACAGACAATCGGAGTGGATTTCTTTAAAGCAATAATATTAAATTACCAAGCAGCGTAAAGAACATGCCTGGCCTGTGCTCCGTATCAGAGAAATGGTGCAGAAACTGGAAAGACCTAGTTGGATGTGGAGGGCAGTACAGATAGCATATTTACACTTTGAGAAACTTTATGACATGAACAAATTCTTTTAATCTCAATGTCATTTTCTGTCCCAATAAGCTGATGACTGTGCAGTAAATAAATCATCGTCTCGTCTCACAGACCACTGAGAACCACTCGTTCCCCTCACTGTGTTCCATTCCATTCCTGTTAGTGAAACACTTCGTCTGTATTACTCTGCTTATTGCGCTTTAAAAAAATGCTTTTAAATTGTATAAAATATAACAACGGCTGTTTACGACTTCTGGATTGCAGGTGGGGGCTTGGTGAGGAACAAGCTGTCCCTCTTAAAGCTTTTTCTAACTGATCTCTATCACCAGGCACACAAAGTAATCAAATCCTCATCCATTAAGAGCTCTCGAGCAATCTCTCACTTCATCTCCCTTTCACTTCCAAACACACTTCCAGTCCTTCCAGTTCATTAAGCCTCACTGATCCTGGTGTGGATCATTTGTGACCGTGCTGGCAGGTGTGTTATTTGCTTCCCCTGGTTCTCTGGTCCACCTTTGATATCTGCCATATCTTCATGTGTTGTTTACGGTCAGCTTCCCCTTGTTCTTTTAAACAAACCGTCACATTTGTACCCGAAACATTTAAGCTTCTTTCAGAAACCTCATGGCCGACTACAGTTCTTTTGCAGGAATGTTAGTGATAACTTATCATCCAATAATTCACCAAAAAGTGGCTATATAAAGAACGCTGTGGGTAAATGGTAGTCGGAAGTCAAACCAAAAAACGTCCTGTTATGAATTTAAAGCTGCAAAAACATGGATCTGATTCTAGGTGGCATGGTTGTGCAGTGGGTGGCGCTGTCCCTTACAACAAGAAGGGCCTGGTCAGCCAGGTGTCAACTTCTCAGCCAGGTGTGGAGTTTGCATGTTCTCCCTGCGTCTGTGTGGGTTTCCTCCAGGTGCTCCGGTTTCTTCTCACAAGTTCGAAGACATGCAGTCATGACAATGAGAGCTACTGAAAATTGCCCTGGGTGTGTGTGTGTGTGTGTTTGCCCTGTGATGGACTGGGGACCTGTCCAGGGTGTTTCCTATAATTAGGACAATAAATCAGACCCACTTCAACCCTGACCAGGATAAAGCAACGATAAAACAGACAGTTAATGAATGAATGAATAAAACATGAGTGACATGAGTGTCTATAGTAAAAAAAGATTGACAATCCCTTGGGTTTAGATGCTACCATGTAAAAATCTAAAATGTAAATGTAAATATTAATTATTAATTTTTAAAGTGTGACGTAATTTAATTTGTAAAAGTTTGTTATTTTTATGCATTGTCTCCCCCAATAAAGTCATATCCAATTATACCTGAAATTGCTTTCTCTAGTGGTGCAGACCTCCATTTCTGACTGAGAAGCTTCAAAACTGTAATGAGTTTATTCCTGCTGTAGTAACACCTTATTTTAACTCTAAAATCTCTACAAATCTCTTTGAAAGTTTCTCCAGACTTTTATTTTTATTATTAAGTCTCTCCGGTGAGGTGAGATCTACAGGATTGACTTTAACCCTGAGTTTAAGCCTGTGACTGGTTTCTCTTGTTTTGTCGTTTTCGGAAGCGGTACGTGAACTTTTACTGGCTTTTACTGAGCGTCTGTGCAAAGAAACAAGACAAACATCCACAGACATGCACACACATGGACTAACCCAGGCAGTTATGACCGTCGTGGGCTAGACGGAAGCCATCGTAACACGTGCACCTGTAGTTCCCCGGGATGTTGATGCACTCGTGGACACATCCTCCGTTATACTCGCTCGCACACTCGTCAATATCTGAATAAAAAGAGAGAGAAGAAGAAAAGAGACATGATGAGCATGGAACAAAACAGTGCTAACTTAGCGCTTAAGCAAGACCCTTAACTCTCAATTGCTTGAATTGTGTTGAGTCATAATTCTAAGTCGTTCTGGATAAGAGTCCACTATAACATACAGCAACTGTATTTTCTCATTTTTGTCTAATAGAAATTCACATTTGCTCCCTGAATCCTTGAAAAAGCTGCCAAGTCATTTTATTTGGCCTGTATTTATGAGCCGTAAGTACAGAATCAGCTCATGAGTCAACGAAGGAAATTCCAGAAACAAGGAGCTAAAGCAGAAAAACACTTGAATAAGAGATACATGCAAACTGAGGAATGAGGAAACATGGTTAAGTAAACACTAACAAGACTTTGAAGAGCCCACTAGCAAAGACAGGGACGATATATACACACACAGACGGGCAGGATGATGAGACACGACGTTCCACATCAGCTTTTACATCAACTCTGGAACCAGGAACTGAGAGGGACAACAGACCCCCTAAAAGGACACTCTCCGAACCAGAGGCGCCTGAAAACTTCACCGGCATTCGCAGTAATGAGTTAGTACAGATGTGTGAATGGATGTGGACGGAGCTTCCACTCTGTTGTGAGATGCCGTGTTAAACAGTATTTAATAAGGTGGTATTAAATGGTATTAAGGTGGTCGTGCTGTTCTTGTTAAAAACAAGTTACAATCATTTATATTCTGAGCAGCTGTGCAGTTCTGCTATCCATCGCACCGCTTCGTTCCAGTAATGGATACACAGACCGATATGAAGCCCGTCCAGATATTTTGTGGTGCATTTCTGGTCGGAGACGCATTCCTTTTTTAACTCTGAGCAGGCGGCTTCATTTTTACTCGGTTCATTAAAGCCTCTGTTTGAAATAAAAAGAAAAAAGAGCTTAATGATGCTGTGAGGCAGTAAAACAGCACAATTAAACTACTCAAGATTAATTACATTTGGTGGCTATTCTTAGCTTGGGGCTTGAACAGAGAAAATTGGGTTTATTTTTTATTTTAATTACATTTTATTATTTTTATATCCAATCCATTCATGGCCAATTAAAGTGATTTCTCTCTTTCACTACTGCTGCCACTTCCACCCCTGCTCCTGGAGAGCTGAGGCTGTCACACACCACCACTGACATGAGCACCAGGCGATCGCTTCTTTTTACCTGTTAGGGGCGAGGTATCGTGTGCAGAGAGCCACGCACAACCAGGCAACCAGTCAGCAGAGGCCGCACTTGAACCAGCGACAAGGAACCCTGTTCCAGCCATTGTCCCGCCCCCTGCAGACACACAGCCGATCGTGTGTCTGTCTAGGCGCCCAATTCAAGAGCTTGAGATCTCAGCACTGAAGACCAAGTTAGGTCTTTAACTTAAGAGTAGAATTAAGATATGACATGTCTACTGTTGTGGACTACCACGTCCATTAACAAATTGACAGTTCGGTTGTAAAATGGACATAATATAGGCTGCGACTGTTTTTTTTTTTTGTTTTTTTTTGTTAAGCTGCCCGGCAACAGGAGTTTGACCTTGTTGATTTGATATTGAGAAACTCAACAGTTGAAACAACTATTTTTTTCCAACTTTCCGCTTCACCAGAAGGAACATTTTTCTTCTTTTTCTCAACATAACAGGGTCAGGGGGATGCAGATGGCCCCTCTCGTTTGCCGCCTAATTTGGTGCTAATAACCCAGACATCACTCGTACTCTGGAAGTGTAGGCGTGTCTAACTTAGGTCTGCAGCTTAGAGACTAAGCTTTGTCCTTTGCTTTGTCCTCTCTTTCTCAATGAGCCATGTTCCTGCAGTTCTTTATGCCTGAGTAGATAAAGAGTCAGGAACCCTGAACCTCGGCCTGGGTTCATACTAAACACATCTGTTTTTTTCCCCGTGACGTGTCAAAAAGGCTTTAATGGAACTTAAAATTAAAGCCATCATCTGTTGAGTAATTGTGTCCAGGAAACCAGTCTGGTCAGACAGGGATTTCTGGAATCGACGGTCCAGTAAGCGTAACAGAATTGTATTTTGGACTCTATAAATCAAACAATAACGTCTGAGTCATAACACCAGGTCAGAGGAGAGGAACTTCAACAGGGCCGAGTTTTAATCATCCCTGTAGTTCTCTTCACCTTAGTTTATAATAATCACATGATTTATGCATCATTATTAAACGGATAGTTCCGGTCCTAAAATCTGACTGGCTGAGCCGTGTTCTAAGTCGTTGTAAAATCCCAGATAAACGCAGACCTAGGACCACCTCACATCATTCCATATTAATACGCCACTGAAAAGAAAAAGTGAATGTTATGTTCGCCCTCATGTTGCCTAGCAACACTGTTAACGAACTACCTGGGGTCGCGGAAGAATGCTTTTTGTAAGTGTTTTTGTAAACAAAAACATTTATAAATTGAACATTGTTGTATTTTATTATGTCATGTTGACCGCCGTTTTATAAAAGCAATAAGCCACTCGAGACCGTGCGTTACTGCTATGGCTCCGCTTCCGTCGTGCCAAAACAACCTTCCCAGTGATAAAATCACAGTAACGCAGGGTCTCTGGTGGCTTATTGCTTTATTACACCTTGAACGAAGCACTTGCAGCCGTCAGAGTCAGAGTGTAAATACTTTTTGTGAGTACTGCTACTATTTTTCTTTATTTTTACTACCTCTATTGAAGAGATGCCATGCAAAATTTCATTGTACCTGTGTATAGTGACTAAAAGATTCTATTCTATTAAACCCTAAAGGACTGTAAACACAGGGTGATTCTATCAGAGAGGCCATTATATTGCTGAGGCAATATAAACTTCCCTGATTATTTTCCCTGGTGCTGTAGATTTAAGCACATTTCGTGTCTCGTTTTCATTAAAAAATCTCAGTCTTTCTGAGTTTGGTGTTTTGCAGTCTATCGTCCTCTCTAGATGCAGTGTCTCTTGTAAAGATGTCATATCATATCATAAAGATGTTCATGTTGCTATTCTTTAGGCTCATGATACTTTTGAGCCATTTAACCATCCTTTAAAGTGGTCTTCGTTTATTTTTAATGGCAACCACTGTTTCTTTTTGCTGACACTGTTTATGTCTAACATGTAACGCCATGACTTTTGAGTATTTCTTTAAAAACGAATCTTTAATTCTTTCTGACTGATGCATGTACAGTTTGGACACTGGACATCCAGACAACCTCGTCTGCCCACATTTGCAGCATCATGTGGCTTAAAAGGACCTTAGAGACTGACTGAACCTAGGTCAGTGAGGACAGCAATCCAACCAAAGCACAAACACTTCTGAACCGCCCGGGGCGCTTTCGAGAAAGCCAGAGAGAACGTTATTTGGAAAGCCAAGGCAGCCGGGCAAACAGAGCGGCCGCTTAAACCGCAAATCTCCGCGGACATCCTCTCTTTAACAGGCACTTCGCCACCAACGTCTAAGCTTTCCATACTTTTATTACTAGCTTTATGTCCTCATTTATAACGTTTATTACATTAATGAAGGCCGGCCAAATACAACACAAGGCCAAGAGGCTCAAGTAAGGAGTTATGCTGATGGGACAGGGTGAAAATGGGTTGACTGATAAACCTGAGATGGACGAGCGTTTAGCGAGATCCAAGATCAGCATAAAAGCTGGAGCGAAAATCAGCCGGCTGCCTCGGGGATCCCCTGCGGAGAATCACTTCTGTCCGTTTGGCAGCGTTTGCAGACTTATAATTTCATTTGCTATACATGTGTAATAAATTTCCTGCTATTACACGGCCAGTGAGGAGAGCTTCATAAAATCTAAACACTTCTTTTTTAGGCGTGCAATTGATCCTGAACTACGTTCCCTATGGTGAGTTGGAAAGTGCAGCCAAGGAGCTTAACCAGTCACGTGCACACACACAATATCATGCATATACACACATAGGGATTTACAATTCCAGTTAATGAACATAACACAAATCATACAAACTAACAGCTGGGTTACAAAAAAGTATTACAGGTTAAATATTTAATTTTAAAGGTCTGCATGCACTTCCAAGTACTGATGACAATCTACCACAGATCTGTCAAACTCTATTTCTCAAATCACACAGCATCATTTTACACTAATATACTGCAATAAAAGGTTCGTATTGCCTCAGGACTATAAAATATAGCCAGGGTGCACAGTTTGGCTGGTCAGGTGTAGATAATGTTTTATTTTACAGTTATAATTTATTAATGTATTTTACACTTACGATTTATTTCCAGTGATTTCTTGAGTTGGGGCGGCATGTTAAATTTTACGTTTTTATTTTTGGATTTGGGGGGGGGGGGGTATACAAGCAACACTGCAGTGTTCAACATGACTCAAATAGAAAAAAGAAACCACATACATTGCAAGCAATTGAGAATTAAGGGTCTTGCTCAAGGGCCCAATGGTGGCAAACTGGCAGATGTGGGGCTTGAACCAGCAACCTTCTAATTGCTAGCCCTGTACCTTAACCGCTGAACAAGGAACACACATGAAAGAGGTGTAATGCCATGCACTGAATCTGGAGGGAAGGGTATTTATGGAAGGCTTGATAATTGGGGAATGAGCATCAACTGGGGAAGGTCAGATGACAAACATTTATTTGCAGATTGTTACTGTTTAGTGTGGCACAACCATTTCTGGCCATCATCATCATAATGATCATCATAATCAGAGTCCTTCTGCTTCTCAGTCTCACCTTCACAATGCTTTCCGTCTCCTTTATAACCGGACTTGCAGATACACTTGTACGATCGCAGTGTGTTCTGGCAGATAGCGTCGATGCTGCAGTTGTCGGTGGTCTCCACACACTCGTCCACGTCTAGAGAGGAAACACACACGAGAAAATACGTTGAAGGAATCGGCTCCGATTTCTTCTGCTTGTGTTCAGCTTACAGGAGACAGCAGTCGTGTTTGAAATTACATGCAAGTAGTTAAAAACAAGACATTTATCAGCAGACGCGACTTGCTTTGACCTGTTTTTTTATTATGGTGCATGTCATCACAGAATCAAAGGTTTGGCTTGGAGGTGCTGAAGTTAGCCATGAATAAGCACAACGGAGGAGTGAAAACATGTGGTGTCTCAAAATGACTGATTAGATTTAGCCAGTGTGCCAGAAAACATTTTTTAAAGCTTTCATTAATTTACATTAACACGGCAAAGAACACAATCCAACCGACTTCATCTGTAAATGATTTAATCACTCAGTACCTTCGTGTGTCCGGCTGTTTTCATGTCTTAAAAAGAAAAAGTACCGTGACTGTCAAGCACTTGTAACTGTAGATTATGCAATAAGGTGAGAGCTAGAGAGCTGTGAGAAAGTATTTGCCCCTCAAGATTTCTTCTATAATTTCCTGTCACAATTAAAATGTAAATTTCCAACTAATTTTAATAAACAATGAAGTCACAAGCAAACACAAAATGCAGCTTTTAAATAATCATTCCATTTATTAATGATTAAAAGGTTTGAAGGGTGAGTCGTGGTGGGTTCTTGGGTGTAATTTTGGTTGGCCGGCCAGTCCTGGGACGGTTCACCACTGTGCCGAGTTACCTCCATTTGTGGATAATGGCCCTCACTGTGGTTTGTTAAGGTCCCAGAGCCTTAGAAATGGCTTTCCACTGGCAGACAGGTTTTATTTAAGTGGTGTTTAGATTCAACAGATCTGGCAGAAATCGTTCCTGGGTGTGTTGAATAATATTGAACCCAATTGTCAACTGAATTTGGTTGACTGGTTGATTTAGGAGCTAAGGGAGCAAATACATAGACATTATTCCTTCAATAAATGAAATAAAAAAGCACTGTGTGTTTATCTGAGTCTGTCTAATATTAATATGCAAATATGCAAAAATAGGATTGAAAACTGACCTTGTTATTTAGGACAAAGATTAAAGCTGTAATGTTATGTTAATGTTACGGGTTTCTGTTGTTTTGTCCACATCATGACTTCTAACAGTAAATCATTTCGCATGTTTTGCTGTGACCGTGTCTGAAGGTTCTAATCTGCAGTCAGTTCTCTTGCACATCTTTATTTACTATTATTTTAAATAAGTGCTGACCTTTATTCTCTCTTTATAATTTCCTGTACCCACGTTTCCCGTAAAAAGATCATTCCCGCCTCAGAAAACCTACTCAGTGGTTCCCGGACCTTCTAGCTGCTTCTACCTACACTGTTTAAAATCAGCAAAAGTCGGGGCTGATATCTGCTTAAGATCTCTTCAGGCCTGGATAATGATCATGATTGGCCTGTTGTGATAATCTGGCATTGATTTACGGGATAAAAAACGTGTGCCGCTGTTTTATACCTAAAAACGTGCTAAGACGTGGCTGCATGCTGAACAAGTTAGACAGAGACTCACATTTTCAACAGAACAACAAACAGTTCTGATGTTAGCGCTAATAGGAGCAGACATGGCACTAATTTGGCAATAAACAGCCTAATCAGAAAAGAATGTGGACGGCAACAATGCAAATTACTGCTTCTTTGTGCATCACGTTTGCTGCATCACATCAAGAGTGCCTGTGATTGACATTACACATGGCTTTCACTTATTCAGGCCCCTGCAGACAGATGAGAGAAGGAAAAAGTTTTATCCAAATCATGACTGAATAATCACATACCGAGCGCTAGTCATTACAGAAGCAGCTGCCTGCCACTTTCAATACAGCGCTCGTCTTTTTCTAATATGAAAAAGTTCGAATTTTACCCCAGAAACTCGATGTCCTCTAAACGAAAGCTCAGAGAAATTCCTGACCGGAGATGCAAGGCTGGAAAAGTGGAACTGACCTGGAATGGAATGTTTATTTTGGTATCCAATTTTATATTTCTAGCTAATTAGAGTCATAAATAAACTGATCCTGGTAGACTTAATAAGGTTAGAGACTTAAGTTTCCATCCATAAAACATTGTAGGCCCAGCGGCGGCTTCAACCCCTTCCAGAAAAGGGAATTTTTTAGACCTCATAAGGTAACACAGCTTATTGTTATAATGTACATGAAAATGAAAAGTTGTACTACTGTCCAAACTACTGCATCACACAGAGTCATTAAAACATTAAAAACAAAGAAATGAGAAACCATAAATAAGAGGAAACGACTGTTAATGACTTTCCTTCATAAGAAAACTGACCACAACACACTTTCTAAACTGGCTAACAGTTTAGAGTGGTTTAAGCTACTCAAACATCTAGCATAAGTTATTTTCACACAAAAAAAGATCAAAATGAGGGGAAAGAAGTCGAACCACATACACTGTTATTTACAACCTGAAAGAAAAGACACTAAAATAAGAGCCAGTACAACAATAACCAACTATTAACCGATTTAATGGGAAAAAGGATACTTCATTATTTTTAAATGAAAAGTCCCATGATACATGACTAAAAGCTATTATTAGGGGAAAAGGCAACATCAAAAATAAAAGAAAATAGTAAAAAATTAATAAATAACAGGAACTCAGGTGGGGCAGTGCTAAATTAGGCTAGCCCACTGTCATCCATGGTTCCAATCTCCAGCAGTGCTGTCAGCCTCTCGCACGTCTACATTCAGACATGATTGGCTGTGTCTGAGGGGAAGGATGGCCAAGGCCTGCGATGGGTTGGCATCTCTGTGATGTGTTACTGCATTGTGCAGAGTGAGTCTGGGGAAACCCTGACCAAAATAAATAAGTGGTAAGAAACAAAAAATAAAATAACAAGAACAGGACAGGAGACATAGCCAAACTTGACCAATCGTGTCTGTGTAGATGCCTGACCGGCTGATAGCACTGCAGAGATTTTCCCAGATATTTCAGCATGTACAGAGGACCAGGCTTACCTTTTCAAATGGTTCTGTTGAGTACAAAACCCATTACACACGTTTCACTGATTCACACCTTAAATTAATTTGAGCAACGGAACTACACAAAGAAAAGAAAACCTGTGCACACACTGGAAGAACATACCAAATCATTACTGAAAAGGAGGATCAATCCCAGTTTTCCAGGACCCATTTTTATTATGTGCCACCCAAATACCTGCTGAACCCCTGTGATTGCTGTTGTTTTTATTTTGTCTATGACAGTACAAAGATGAGCTTTTCTGTAAAAGTGAGTGGTGGGGTATGTGGGGAAATATCGTCAGCTTTGTGCTGAATCATTTTTAAAGCCAGGAATGATATTACTCGATAAAACTCACTTCTAAAGTGCATCAGATAAAAATCTGTTTACATGACGAGGCTTTTAGAGCCGCTTTGGTAAATCAACAGAACGCTTCAACTTAACACACGTGTCAGAGGACGTCCTAAAATGAAGAGTAATGCAGACCGGGTCCACTATCACTTCACTGAGATGAGACACAGCAGACGAGTGAGGATGTTCGCAGCAGACCAACAGACGATGTATGGCCAAAAATATGTGGACACCTATCCTTATTATTATTTTAATTAGGTGTTTACTCACACCCACTGCTAACATGTATATAAAATAATATATAAGTACAGCAATATAAATACAAGTAGAATTACATAAGGTCCATAAAGATATGGTTTAATGTGAAGGAAGTTCATTGGCCTCAACAAAGCCCTGACCTTAAACTCATTAAGTACATTTGAGATTAATTGGAACATTAATTAAAACCCATTCCTTTTTTTTTTTTTTTTTTTTTACAAATGCTGTTTTTTTCTAAATGGGCACAAACTCTTAGAGACATATTCCAAAAAATTGTGGTAATTGTTCCCAGAAGAGTGGAGGCTGTTATTTCCACAAAAGTGAAGGAACAGCTCCATGATAATGCACATGCTTTTCCATCAAGCTCATGGTTAGCTCATTTATCTTTTAAGCACTTGGACAACCTCCTGTCATGGGATGGCAGGAGAACGAGGGGTCATTTCCCATTTTTATCTTCATGAACATTAACAAGGCAAAAATGTAGAGATGATCTTTTTTAATTTGTAGCTCAAACACATCACCTTTTCATCACTGCGATGTGATTTGATGTCCACACTATTCCTGACGATGTGCCTTCACAGAGAGAAAGTGATGCCAGCTTAAGCTCACTAAATTTGGATACGGCTGAAAAAGCTTTGAAATGATTGGTGTGTGAACCTGTGAGGGAAAGTCTGGACAGATCCGACCCTTGCAGGACTGGCTAATGATGGTTAATTTAATCAGCCTTGGCTCAGGGTCAGAAATGCTGCTCTCCAGATGATCGGGGATAAATTGAGTAATTATGTGCCAATTTTTTACTCCGACAGGTCAGCCAAAATTACATCCCAAACAAAAACATGTTCAATCCCATGAGAATCTGCTCTTCATCCCAGAGACTTTGGTACATTTTATGTTTTTAGTATAGGTATTACCATTAACTAAAAAACACACTTATTATAGTTATATATGTTTTCATTTTCCTGTCCATTGGTTTATATCTTAAATAGATTAATAAACAGATTTTGGAGGGACTGACTACTAAAAATCCAAACAAATCACTATAACAATACATAAAATATGATATACAGTATCCGGCATTAATTAACCCCCCACTCCACACATTCTATAAAATTGCAACTTAAAAGTATTTTGTTGGTTGCATAAGTATCAACCCCCAGGTCAATACTTGACAGCCTTACACAACCGGACCTGAACATTCTGCTTGGCAAAATTGTTTCACCTCTGTCAGACTGGATGGAGATCGTTTCCTAATCAGACTGAGGTCTGGGCTTCGACTAGACTAGTCTAAAATATTACGGTTCTTGTTTCTTTAACCACTCTCATGTAACTCCAGCAGTATGCTTAGGGTCAGTAATGAAAAACATTATCATGCTGCCACCACCATGATTCACTGTGGTGATGGAGTTTCACAGCAAGACTAAAAGGTTACTTTTAATCTCATCAGACAGGAAAATGTTTTATTAGTTTCTCATTAAACCTAGCTTTGTGGATTGCCCGGGTATGGCTGTGCTGTCCAGAGTGTCCACAGTGATTCATCTACGCTGTGGATCTCTTCGGTTCATTCAAGGAGTTACCTTTGGTCTTTAAGCTGCTTTCCTAACTAATGCCCCTCATAATTCTGACCAAAAATGATTATTAAAATGAAACTGTGACTTGTTTTTACATTAATAAACTCACTGATGCAAAGAAACTTCATAACTAACATCATATCTATTACATCTCTCTCGCTTCTGCTGCTACCGAAACTATCATCACTCCTGCCACCCACCATCTAAGCCCTAGGGAATGGGAATGCCCTACTTCACCCTAACAACTGTCAGTGTTTCCCAATTACCAGTTTCTTTGCAATTATGCTGGTAATTGCAAGTTTGCTAAAGAGGGGAGCAGTTTTTACAAGTCAGAAGCTTAGTGAATCATAATCACTGTAATTTAATCATGACGTAAACAAACTGTTAGATTACAGTGCTGTCAAAACCCCTAATCCATCAATCAGACACCAGGCTGCTATTACCAGTTATTAGGTCTGAAGAGTCTGATTTCAGTTATATAGTAGTTTATATAGCTCGCGCACACACACACTCACACACACACACACACACACACACACACACACACACACACACACACACACACACACACACACACACTTACACAGGTTAGAGCTCGTTTCTACTTTGACTCACAATATATACATGGGCGTTTGGGTGTTGCAGAATTATGCATGGGATCCATGGTTTGAATCTCTAGCGGTGCTGTTGGCCTTTCAGAGTCAGACGTCTTCATTCAAACATGACTGGCTATGTCTAAGGGTGGCCGAGGGCCCACAATGGTTTGTTGTCCTGTTCGGGATGTTGTACCTCACTGCGCCCAGTGATCGGACCCAAATATGCATTGACTAAAATAGATAAGCTTTGTGGGCATACAAATACTGACTGCAACCTATCTGTTGTTCTGTACAGTCTGCCACTCTCTTTAACCCATTCATCAATTAAAAGAGACCCCTGGAGGTCACTGTTCAGATGTTATTTGGGTGGTCAGCACTGCAATTATGCTAACATGGTAATGAGAAAGCGGTGTGTGTTGTTCTGGTGTGTATATCATTGTTAGGCTGGTAGGTTTAAACAGTACTTAAGAATCCCAACAACACTGCTGCACCTGATACACTCATATCAGAACGTCATAACCATGATAGGGTCATTGCAGAGCTAAGAATGATCCATCATCCAAATAACATCAGGTCTTTGGAGGTTCTATTGGGATCCTATGGGGTACAGAGGTTGACAAAGTGTAAAGTGCAACAGGTGAGCTACAGTCAGTGATTGTACACACGTGTGTGCTTTACGTTGTGTTGTTCTTTACCCCGGGGCTCTGTACTAATTCCTGAGTCTGTCACAGGAGTTTGTTTCCTTTTCCTGCCCTCTGGCTCTAGTGCTGAGGTGCTGGTGGGTATATTTAGGTGCCGGTCACATTAAAAAGCTGTACAGTTCAAACACGGGGTGATGTTTACTTAAAGCTCTGAGAGCATTAGTGTTTATACACATATATATACTCACACTTAATCACCTCCTCCCTTGACCTCAGTTACTAGAAATAATCCTCTATAGAACCTGTGTGAGAGACCTTTGCTGTATACATTTCTTACCAATAAAATTTGTAAGTTCAAATCTCAGCTCTGCTATCGGCAGGCCAGGCACCTATATGGCCAGTTATAAGCTCGCCTGTGGGGTGGGAATGCTGTTGAGGATTCCTCATAACTGCTGCAATTAAGACCTCTGCTGGCTGCTCGATTGCACCTGCACAAGGGGGATAATAGCGAACAGTGCATGTCTCTCCGTACACCTTCTTTGTAGGTGACAAAGAAGTGCTAGGCTTCGTATCGAAGGGGGCGTGCGATGGTTGTGGCTCTCCTCAGATCAGGAGGAGAGGACTGCAGCAGTGGATGCCAAAATGCAAATCAGGTAATTGGATACAACAACACTGGGAGAAATTTGGTGGGGAAATGTTTAAATAGAATAGAAGAAAATACAATTAGTTAAATAAAATAATAAAGCTCTATTAAAACTACATTCTTGTTGTGTGACAAAGCATGTTGTCCAAATGAGCAATGATTTACCAGTTAACCAATAATCAACAAAAAATTTTAGTTATTTAAATGTCATTAAAATTTATTTTTAACAGCTGATGCTTAATTCCTATTGAGAGCGACGCTAGAGCTTGTTCTTTCATCAACCTTAACTTAATATAGCGTTTTAGCCGTCCTACAGTAGCATCACTGTACAGATACAGAGCAGATGTCCAAATACCACGTGTCACATTTACACTTCATGTTTAAATCACTAGCCTCAGTATTTCTCATCTCTGCTAACATATCAGCTTTCGTTCACACGTGTGTCAAGCTTTCACACATGAAAGCCGGTAAAACTCGGCTAAACCTGCGCGTGTGAGAAGAGCTTTGACAGACTTGTAGCTTTGCGCCACTGAATCTAAGAAAATCAGCGAGTGATGAAGTGCTGTAAAGCGTATGTGAGTGAGGGGGGTGAAAACACTGACAGCTCATCACGCTGCCTGGCACTGGGTTATTAGGCGACGCGCAGGCTGCTCGGCCAAAAAAAGGTTGTTGATGAAATGCAGACATCAACATGAGAGCAGAATTTAGCTTTCGCCCTTCCTGCCCTTTTCCCTAAGGCTAATGAAGGAGCGCACTGTGCGTAGATGGAGCAGCTCATAAAAGAAATATCACTCCTACTCTACCTGCTTCCACTTATCCTCCGAGCGCTGCTAATGCTTGCCACTTGCCCCTGAGTGAAACCTGCCCTAGGGTCAGGGGATTTCTGCATTTACAGAACATGTGAAATTAACTTCTAAATTATTGACACCCTTAAAAAGAAAATGATCGATATATTTTTGTTAAATAAAACCATGTATGTGGCACTCGAGTAGCTCAGCGGTAAACTACACTAGCCCACTACCAGCGATGCTTTTGGTCAGTCAGGCATCTACATAAAGACATGATTGGCTATGTCTGGAGCTGAGAGGATGTGGCAGAGGACTCACGATGAACTGCCGTCCTGTCAAGCAACCTTGACCAGGATAAAGCAGCGGTAAAACAAGAAAATCGCTACTGTTGGATTAAATGTGCTGTTATTCCAACATAACAACACTGAGCAACACCTCAACATTGAATAGAAGACACTCCTAAACACTTTAACTAGGAATATCCAATAATGCACAGGTAATATTTCAAATTGCTGATACCACGCATCATTCGTTCATTGTCTGTTTTACCACAGTTTAATCCTGGTCAGGGTCGCTGTGGGTATGATTCATTGAGCGAAAGGCAGTAAACACACCAGACAGGTTGCCAGTCCATCACAAGGCACACACATACATTGCACACACATCAGGAGAAAACCGGAGCACCCAGAGGAAACCCTCAAGGACACAGGGAGAACATGCAAATTCCAGGTGGCCTGGCCAAGGAATCAAACCCAGGCTCTTTACTCTGTGAGGTGACAGTGCGACCCACTGAGCCATTAAGCCAGCTTTTATCAATCATCAACATTTTATATACTGTATATATATACATAATTTTTTTTTTTTTTCATTTCATTTTTAGCACTAATTTAATCTTGTCAAGGTCACAATAAATTCAGTTTCCCTGATAACACTGGACACAAGACAAAAATCGCCTTTTTTGTTATATACGATCCGATTATTTGATTTTTTTTAAAACCAAAAAAACTTTCCTTTACCCGACAGCCACCAATATTCATGTGCACCTTCAGCGCAGGGCAACAAACTCTACACTGCAGAAACGATTAGCTAGAATACAAAAAAAACACTGAATTTGAGGAGAAAATGATTTAATACTGGTGAAATTGTCTGTCCATGCAGCAAGAACATTTTCCAAGGTGACAAAAAATCTTAAAACTAGTTGGCTCAGTCAAGAAGTATGCAGGCTCTGATAAGTCTTTAGGCTCCGATCATAAAATAATTAGATTTCATTTACTTGAGATCAGACTTAGTAAGTATCATTACAGTAAGTATCATTGGTACCATTTACCCACTAAGTTCTCAGAAATTAAAGCTTAAAACTGCTGACAGGAGCTCAAATGAAAAAGCCAGAGAGTCCCTGTCTGAACCCTTTCATTTAGTATTTTGTGCAGCCTAATGTTGCTAAAATAATCTTTAAAGGGCTGTGAAACACATGGCAGGGGATCTGAGACCATTACATCTCTCTAGATCCTTCAGATTTTAAGGTCTATGCTTGTGTACTGTCCTCTTTAGCTCATCTCACATGTTTGCTATGGGGTTTAGGTCAGGGGGCTTGGTAATGGCAAAACCTTGATTCTGTGGTCAGTGAACCATTCTTTTGGTGATTTTAAGGTTTGTTTTAAATCACTGACCTGTCGGAATATCAAGCTACTGTACAATCCAGATTAAACCTCCTGGCTCAGGCACTCAGGGTTTGATTTAACAATCCAATCCAACATCAGGGTTTCACCACCACACTTCACACCTGGGATGAGGTACTTCTCTGAATGACCATCTTTGTGTCTGTTTATTGTCAAATTTTGGTCTCATCTAACCACAAAACAAGTTCCTATGGTCATGCCACTACTCAGTGATCACTTTGCGATGGTTGGCTGCACAGATGGATCAACGTTCTCCAATGCCATCTGTCTAGTGTTGTCTGGTGACATCTGATCGTAGCTGGGATTTCTGACCTCAATACTTAATTAATATTTGCAAATTTGCAAAGTGTTATACTTGGAGATTCTTTGGCCACTTGAACCATCCTCCTCACTGTGTGTGAGGTTAATATAAACATATGACCAGTCGTTCTGAACTTCGTTTTTTGCACTTGACAAGCTAGCTACGTCAACCAGCAAGTACGTACATTGATAACTGAAGTTAAAAACAAGCGTCATATACAGTTTATATAGATGATTAATTTGCTAAAACATACAAAATAATTTATTACCTTTATTTACTTTGACGAAAAATGATCCAACGTCGACGTTTTAATTTCAGTCTCCAAGTTGACGGTTGGAAAAATGACGTCGCGTGCACGTAATTCAAATGAGTCGAATGAGCTGAATGAGAATCTTTAAACCGATTCTCTTAATTGATTATCAGGAGATGACTCGCTGTTAAGAGTCAATTTGATGAGTCAATAGTACTGAGTGAAGGGGCGATTAGAAGCTTAAAGAGTCGACTCTTTTAGACTGCCACTGCTGAGATGCAATCACACGTATTTTCTTTAGAAAACGCACATAGTTAATTATTATTATTATTATTGTTATTATTGTTGTTGTTGTGCTTGTTTCTTTTTCATTATTTCTCTTGCTTTCTTTTCCAGCCACTTTCTGTCTTTTTCATCCCTGTCTTTAAATCTTTTTTCCTTTACAAATGAACTAGAATCAATTTACTATCTATATTCGTTTATTATTATAATGATGCATCATGACCCGGTCATGAGATGTTTGCATTAGCATAACGCCAAATTAAATAAACACAACATGAATCACGAAGTCACGTAAAGCTTAAAGTAAAGGGATTACGAGAATCATTCTCATTAAGCAACTTTTACTCATCAGCACTTCAAACTCAAGCGTCACCAATTTTCTCTTGAATGTTTTTACTAGAATCAGACAAGCGACACAAGAAAAGTGTCCAAACAAGTTTCAGCATCTAGAGCATCAGCATTTTACAACTTAACTTAACTTAAGTCATTTGCTTTGCTGCAATGACTAGAATTGCACTATACAACCCTGTATATTGTTAAGTATAATAAAAAAGTTAAAATTAAAATCAACTATACTAAATAAGTGTAAATAATGTCATCTTCCTGTTCCAGCATGACTGTGTTCCTGTGCACAAAGCAAGGTTCATAAAGCAAGGTTTATAGTTTGAAGGGTTTAGTATAGAGAAACAGTTTTGACCTCAACCCTTTAACACATCAATTACAAGCCAGGCCTTTTAATCCAAACTCTGCACTTGACATCACAAATGCTTTTTTGGCTAAATGGGAACAAATTCCCACACACTCCAAAATTTAGTGAAGCCTGTTATTGGTAAGGTAGGGGAACTCCATATTTATATATATAGTTTCCCTACCTGACCAAATACTACCCTCTTGAAGACATAGACAGTCAGGTCTGTGTAGACTTATAGCAGTGATAAGCTTAGCAGGCTAGCTTTTTTACCGCTGTGCCACCCCATCACCCATTTAGGTTATTATCATTCATGAGTAATATCAATGAAGTAATATTCAACAGGACAAACTTACATGTGGAAAAGGAGTTCATGAAACGGGGATTTGAGATGAATCCACAGGGTATTGGTGGGTCAGGATACAGATTCGTCTTTACAAATGTATTCAGGTAGGAATAAAAAGACTAATGAACCCATCTCTGCAAATTACATACGCCTGGTCGTATTCCACCCCTTAGGGATAAACCAACATATCCATTTTCAAAATGTCAGGGAGGGCAGACTACAAGTCTATAAGGTTTGAATTGATGGTGTCCGACTCTTTTTATAGAGTTTGATACTGAGAGTTTTATTGCACACACTTGTAACTAAGGCTAACTGAGGTGCTAAGTCTCTTTCTTCACTGCAGGTGCCAATTAGCCTTTCGCTCTACCGCTTTAGCTCGTTACTAAAGTGGCTTTAAGAGGAGCCAACATGGCAATTACAGCACAAGTGTTAGTCTGATATTTTAGGCATTTCCTGTAGAACCAAACCATAAAATTACTGGGTCTGGGTGATCAAGGCAGCATAGAAACGGCTCTTTAGCAGCAAGCGCTGCACACTGTACTACATTGTATGCAAGGTGCTAAAAATTAACATGAATAAATAACAGCGTTTTATAGCACACAGTTAGATTTAGTCCGCCACATAAAAGATCTGATATATGATGATGGACTCTCAGTAAACGTAATAAACCAACTATCCTACCAGTGTAATATACAGTATATATATAAAAAAAAAAATATATATATATATATATATATATATATACTGACTTCTATAGATTACACTGGCAAAAACTACCTCAAACACTAACATTGCTAATAGTCTATAAATCAAAGAGGCTAGTGAGCATAATGTCAATACTGACCTCATAGGGCTCTTATTTTAAACACTTCGTTATTTAGATAAGACACATTTTAAACAAAATTTACTCAAGCTTTAAAGATACATCCTCTGGATCCATGCTGGGACACATCATTAGTGTTGTATATTGGGGTTTCAGGTCTTTCAACATCAGACGACCTCACATTCCTCGGCTTGTGTCCCCATTAGACCATAAACCTGCCCTCTATTACAGATCCACCTTGTACTGTACCTCAAAAAAGCACTTTTTGCCTCATTTTTATGTTTCACTACATCTCATCCTGGTCAGGGTTGCACTGGGTCTGGTTTCCACTGATGCCACTTTGTCATCATACCTGCGTTTTTAAAGCAAGTGGAGAAAATCTATACATTAAAATAAAATCTGCTGATTTGTTTTTTGTGCAAGTTGTTTCAAAATAATAATTTAATAGCCGCTCAGGTGGCGCAGCGCTAAAACACGCTAGCACACCAGAATTGGGATTTCGAATACATCGTATCGAATCTCAGCTCTGCCATCCAGCTGGGCTGAGCGGCTGTATGAACAACGATTGGCTATTGTTCATAGGGTAGGACAAGCCGGACAGGGTCTCCTCATGACTGAGTGAGCTACGACCTCTGCTGGCTGGTTGATGGCGTCTGCACAAGAGTCGAGGAATAATGCTGATCAGAGTGTGGATCAGGGTGTAGCTGATCGGCATGTGAACTCGTCTCATGCGGGTGAAAAGATGTGCGATTAATGCGCACGTGTTGGAGGGGACGTCTCGCTCTCCTTAATCAGGGCAGGGAGTCAGCTCCAGTAGAGAGGAAGCATAACACAATTGGGTAAAAATTGGAATTGGAAGCGCTAAAAATCAGGAGAAAAAGGGGAGAAAATGCAAAAAAAAATTTAAATGAATAAATAATAATAATTTAAATATGTTACATTTTATGTAACATATGCTAATATGAGCAGGTATGTGAGACCTTCTGATCACTAGTCCAGTACATTAACCTGTGGTCATCGTTTTGTATGGCAAAAAAATAAATTGAATAAACTAACAGCTAATTTATCTTTTTTAGCATTTAAGCATATTAACATATGAACAGCAATCTATAAATGTATCGTACAAAAGAAATCAGAAGCCAGATGACATTTTTCTGCATGCTACATTCAACCCTCGAGCCAGTAAACAATATTTAAACAATATTTAAATCAAAAATCTGAATCAGCGGGCTGATTCCTACTACACTTCATGAAACATTTGCGTTAGTGCACAATCAACATGTGCATGTGATTGAGGACAAACTGCAGGCCACCGTTTTCGCAGTTCCAAACATCAGTCGCAGTTTCAACCCATCGTGTGACATCAGGTCTCTCATGTGGAGGTTGCCGGGTCAGCTGTAATATTCACACGGCTCCTCTGATTTTGCCATCGCACCTCTAAATGTCATCACCACTGTGCCATCTCAGTGTAAAGCCAGTATGAATCAACGTTCAGTTTTTAAAAAGCTGAATACGTGGACTGTTTTTCCTGCCCAGCAGAATAAAGCATTTCCTTTGGTTCATTTACTACAGGGCTTGAACTGTAAACACTTTCCGTCGGTAAACACATAAACCAAACAGCAACACACATACAGCTTAATGTTCCATAACACCAGGGGCCTGCACTGTTTTCTGAGCTTTCTGTTTAGTCATTAGCACACATGTGTCTATGCTACAAACTTCAGACTCCTTGTGCTACCCACGCAGCTGTAATTTTTAATGTAAAATAGAATTGATTCATCTTGTGGTTTTAAGACAGAGAGTATTTCTGGGAAAAAATTAAAAGAATGTTAACAATTCTTGTTGCATTGATCAATCAGTTGCATTGATCAATCAGTCAGTGCATTTAATAATGTAGGATCATAATGGTTGGGTGGCACAGTGGCTCAGTGGGTAGCACTGTTGCCTTACAGCAAGAAGGTCCTGGGTTTGATTCCCAGGTAGAGCGAGCCCGGTCCTTTCTGTGTGAGGTTTGTATGTTCTCCCTGTGTCTGTGTAGGTTTCCTCCGGTAGCTCCGGTTTCCTCCCACAGTCCAAAAACATGCAAGTGGAAATGTGAAATTGTCCATGACTGTGTTTGACATGAAAAACTTGAACTGATGAATCTTGTGTAACCAGTTATTACGTGTCCTGTCATTAATGTAACCAAAGTTTGTAAAACATGAGGTTGAAATCCTAAGAATAAATAAATTAATAAATCATAATGGTCCATACATTACTGTTGCATATAGCTGAACATCAACTTTATTCTTTTTAAATTCCCAAACCCAATTTGATAAGGTACTAATAGGACACACTATTAATTACTGGAGTTTGTGGTTTAAGAAGAAATCCGGTGCTGGCTGCTGAAAAGAAGAGCCAAAGGCGTGACACGTAAGGGACATGTGGGAGTCTGCGGTCTCTCTCAGCCAGAAAATGCAATTACTAGACTGCACATGTTCATTCAAATATTCAATTTGTTTCAGAAAAATTAGCAGTATATGTACATGATGTCTGGATGAGCCTGGCAGTCTGACTGTACGGACACTGCCCCCCACCTGCTGTGGGCAGAAACTGATGTTTAAGAACTACACAGCTGGGCCGTGCTTAACAAAATGCAGCCCTGTTTCGAATAATTCAATAGTCAAGATCTGTGCCAACTTCCACATGGCGAGAGCATTTTTCATGGTTTCCTATCATACAGCGATCTTATTGTTTTAATAAAAAAGTGATTAAAATGCTAATCAGATTCAGACCTAGAACAGAGGTGGCCAGGATGATATCAGATGTTTTGGTTATATCTGATTGGATCCAGCTCTGAAAATTGACAGTGGTTTAGAAATTTCCCTCTGGACAAAACATGATCAGAGCTCCAACTGCAGCCGTCTTTTTTTTAATTGATGGAAATCTGTTAAACACTGAGTCCTGCATTAACATACGCAGGTCGTGTCACCAGGCAGTGAAATTCAAAATAATGGATTAACATGGCAGGGGAATAAGACAATCTGTGGTCCAAAAAACAGTGACCGGTCTACAGAAGTGTGGTAAGTGATACATGTATACAGTACAGACCCCTACAGTCAGGGGGTACGGTGGCTTCCTATGAAATAGAGAAAGGTCACTGCAAGGTTTTTCTGACTGACCACCTGTTCAATATGATGAAACATTTCTATCATAATAGGAGTGGTCGCTTTTAGTATTTTACTGCCTAGCCACATGGAACAATGGTCACTTTATGAGTATAAAAAGGAGGTTGATTACTTGATACTAACTAGGATGAACAGCCCTAACATAACTATGACCACTGTGTTAGACAGGACTCTATAATAACTCTATATTTTGTTGGGTTTGCCTAGAAGATGCACTATAGCTCACAGAAATAGTAAAATAAATGTATGGGATTTACAGAGGACGTCTGTATGTACTGTATATAATTTAACAAACCCCACAACTTACATGAGGATTCTTACCAGTTCCTTATTTAATATTGGCTAGAAGATTTTACTCACAATTTTTCAGAATGTGAGTGAGTAAACAAGTAGATTGCAATCTTTGAAACTGCATTTACAGACCGTCTGTCAAAAACTGTCTGTTTCGTCTGTACTGTCAGTCAAAATGTCTGCATGTCTAGTGTACCATAAACTTGGTGTCTTTTATCGGCTTTGTTGTCAGGAAAACGACTGATATTGAGATTGTGTCTGAGATTGTGTGTGAATAGAAGAAAAACACAAAATCCAGTGAAAAGCAAAATAACAGTTTCATCTCTCAGACACTGAGCAGGTCCCGAAAATAGAAGCCTGTCTGACACACTCAGGATTTTACAACTACACGAGAATGTCCATGACCACATGAGGAATGAAGGGAAACTGTAACACTGATGGGTTTCTCTGAGACTCTGTAGCTGTTCTGGACAACACAAAACGCCGTCCGCTGCTTCTATGAAAAATGAGTTTTCCAAGCAGTGTAGGAGTTTCACGCTGTATTAACATGGTGGTTTTACTGAACGTTTCAAAGAAAAGTAGTTCATCAACAGAGAAGTGCCTCCTAGTGTTAAATCTACAAAATACAAAAGATTAAATGTGAAGAACAGTCCAACACTGTATCACAAACCAACTTATAAAACAGGACCGTACAAATACCAGGAGGAAACTCGCACACGGGAAGAACATTCCAAACTCTTCACATACAGTAACAAGGTTTTAGCCCAGGACCCCAGTACGTATGTGCAGCCCATAATTCCAAATGAAGTCAGATTTATAAGATAATATACATCTTAAGAAAAAGAAGAAGCTTTACTCTCATTATTCTTGCATACAAAATAATTTAGTGTGAGACTCTCCAAAGGAGATAAAAGAAAAGTATTTTACATAGCTTCTGGATTTTTATAAAGGAAGAACCAGGACAGCTAAAAAATAAATAAATAAATAAATAAATAAAATAAATGATGGGTATGTGTGTCTAAAGTCACTGTACAGATAAGAATACTTTTTGCCATTTACTTAATAAGAGCACTTAATATTCATTATTATTATTTTATTATTATTTCTATTATTATTATTGTATTGTTATTATTACTGTTATTATTTTCTTCTTCTTATTATTATTAAACACTGCTGTTGTTCAATAAAATATATTTCTTAGTCTTCAGCCAAGTTTAATCTGGACAGTAAAGCCAGTTTGCCATGTGGTCGACCATAAAGATGTTATTGTTCCTTTACAAAAATAACAGCCTTTAATACAACCTGAGCTCTACACATACTGTATATGATACTCACAGTTCTGGAATTAAATGTTAAAAACAGCAGTTCTCAACATTAAATTCCCATTAAATCTCAGAAATGTTTTAGAATAAAAACACAGTATGTCTTAATTTTATGAGCATAGACTTTTTATGTATGTTTATGAAGCTAACAATGTGTGTAATATGCACTTATGCACAGTAATGCGTTTTAAATAGCTCGGAGGTGTGCACTGGGGTTGTGGTGGGATCATCTGCACTTCGCTCAAAAGCTTCTGGTAAAGAACAGATTAAATACAAATTAAAGGACACTGGTATATACAGGTGGACCAAATAACAGAACCAGGGTAATCCTGCCTTGTGCATAGTGTTTCTTAATGGAACTAGACCCGCCACAACCCTAACCAAGATAATGTGGTTGATGAAAATGAATTTATGCTGCCATCTCTTCACCTTCGACAAAGCCAATCAATTTCTCTACGTAGATGCATGATTGTCCGATAGCACAGCTGAAGATTCGAACCCGGATCCAAGTGGTAGTGGGCTGCTTCAATTTTCCACTGTGCCACCAGATTTTGTCAACTAAGGTGACAATATTTAAAAAGTACTGTCGATAATAATTTCACACTAGAACTGACACACGTCTTTACCAATGCATGAATTCCAGCTGTTTACTGAGTGGCTATCTAAGATACAAAACACCAAACAGTCATCATTAAAAATAAAACTTCTGATGTCAACATGAGTTTGGACGTTAGCCTTTCATCATATAGGTAGCCTTAACTAAGAAACTACCAGCAGCAGGCTACAGCAGGAGATCTGCTGCGTACAAGGCCATTGCTCGAGCCGACAAAAGCACCGAGTGAAAGGCAAGACAAAGCAAACAAACCCCCCGGCGGAATAAAGAGGGAGTAAGTTGTATTGGTGCGTCCCCTCCCCTCTCCGTGGGAGTCTGCGGTACCAGTTTGGCCTTTTCTCTGCTCTCTGGCACCCGGTGCTCAGTTCAATCAGGCCAGTGGGTTCAGTTCCCACACTGAGCAAAAGGGAGACGGAGCATCCTGTAGATGGTTCATGTAACACACATAACGCTCTCACTGTGTATCAGTCCATCCATCTCTGTCTGGGAGACTCTCGCTAAGCGTTTCCTACTCCGTCTTGCTTTCTCTCGTTTGGACTTGAGGGGGTTTTTGGCTGGGAGATGGAGCAGAGGTTACACCAACACACACCGCTGCAGCATGTCACATCTCACCCACCGGTTGCCTTGGTGCTACGATACACACCAGTTCTCAATCAACTCTCTTGGACCCCTTTTTTTTCCTTTAATATAACTTCGAAATATAAATATAATAAAAAACAAGTTAAAGTCATTGTATTTTACCACAATCATGTAGTCAGGTCGCACTCGAGAAATCGGAACATCAGTGTCTTGTACTAAGGGCTGGATGACGTGATTCAGTTGTTGCAATAGCAGCCCAAAAAGATCTTTAACAGGTGTAATAATTTAATTACATAAAAGAAATTATATGCTTCTAACTTGGCAGCAACAGTTTAGGGAAGGTCCTTTCTTGTTCCAGCATGACTGTGCCCCTGCCCACAAAGCAAGCTCTATAAAGACATGAAGAAAAGCTCAGTTTCAAGTATAGAAACTCCAGTGACCTGCACAGAGTCCTGACCTCAGCCCCACTAAACAGATTTGAAAGGAAAAATCAGTGCCCAGCCATACAAATTTTGACTGAATGGGCACAAATTCCCACAGACATACTTCACAGTCTTGTGAGAAGCCTTCAGAGAATAGACCACATAGAGGTCACTCTATTTTAATACCGTAATTGTTACTGCACCACATGATCCACATCCTGGTAACACACTGAGTTTTGACCACTTTTCGGATGCATTTTTAAAACCCATGTTTACATTTCTACAACTTACAATTATGACTGAGTACCATGCAAGCACGTGGTTAAAGCATCTGCTAAATGCCATAATTGTAATCATAAATGAAATAAAACAACTGAGACGTATCAAGACAGAGACTAAAGGTGCGTTCCAATCACCCCACTACCAATGATGTGAAAGTAACTTGCGAACGTCTATGAACATTGCAAAATTGGCCAGAAAACTAGTTTAGCTAGTCAATTTTTACATAGCAATAGTTTGCGATTAGTTATCCTGAGGTAAATGTTGACTAGTAACATGTTTAGCCAAACTACTACTTTATAAAACAAAGAAACGGTCAAAAATTGCTGCCTACATGATGCTTACATGACCAGATTTAACCAACTTAGGGAGCCTGTAGAATGAAATCCAGCTTGTTTCTGCACTAAAAGACTAGAGAATTATATAAACTATATAGCCAGAAGTATGTAGACACCGCATTATTAAGTTCAGGTGTTTCAGCTAATATGTGTAACAAATTATTGTGAGAAAATGTACTTTATGCTTTCAACTTTATGACAACAGTTTGAGAAAGGTCCTCCTAACTTCATTCTGCCTCATTCAGGTCCGGATACCCACTAAAATCAAGTGAGCTCTCCAGGACTCATAAACATCATCTAAACACCTACATTATCAGTAAGATCTTCATTATTCAAGAAATGTTTTGGATATTCGCTAAAACCTGGAGATAAGCCACACACACACACACACACACACACACACTGTCGGACAGCACACAGTGAACAGGTGCAGCACCACCACCAACACCTCCAGCCCTGTACCACTGATGTTGAATGTGTTGTACGTTTGTACGTTGTGGAAACCGAAAAACACGAAAAGTGCTTCAAACTGCAAAATGTAAATATTGGGTTTTCCCACAATGGAAAGCAGACCACCCAAGATGCACCCCCCCTCCAATACTCTGTCCCTGTCAGTGGCCCAGGGGGACGACTTTTTTGTGTGTATGAGCGTGAACCTTAACTGTGCACCTCACACACAGTGCAGGATGCTGAGGTGGTGCATTCCTGATGCAGTTCCTTGCTTAGCCATTTAAAATCAGGTAGGACACATAACGGATACTATATGCTTCCAACTTTGCAGCACGAGTTTAAGGGATGCCCTTTCCAGAGGGCACTATGTGATGCTCACCTGTTTCAGTTCTCTCAATCTCAAGATTAATATGAGACGAGTAATGTTAATGCTGGTCTAAGCAACGGTCATTAAGAATGTAATACGTAATGATTTGCTGATTGCAGCTGGAGCAGCACAGTGGTGCAATGAGTAGTTACACCTAGCCAATCATGTCTGTGTAGACGCTCGGCCTGCCGATAGCACCGGTTAGATTCAGCAGTGATGTGCTAGCGTGATAGATCCGAGCATCACCTGAGCAGCATGATTGTTATTTAATAGCTTTATGTGGTAATTTTATAATGTAGTTCTGTGACTTTTGTAGCTTGTAGTGTAGTTATCTACATTTCTCAGAAGCAGTTTGGTGTAGCTAAATTACATTATTTAAAGTAACTTGCAGCTTAACTGTGTAGTAAAGCAAGAGCAGGTCAGGGTGGGGCAGCAGTAGCTCAGTGGTTAAAGTATTGGGCTAGTCATCTGAAGGTTGCTGGCTCAATCTGTATCTGCCTGTATCTACCTGTATCTGCCAGGATGCCGCTGTTTGGGCTGTGAGCAAGTCTTCAAGCCTCAATTGCTTAAATTGATCTCTGTCACAGCTGTAAGAGGTTTCAGCTAATTGTAAATGTAGGTAATGTAGATCAAAACTTTTATGGGTTGATCCTTTGTAAAAGTAAAATAATGTGTCTATAATAGCAAAAAACTCAGCATTAAATCGGCCAAAAATAAAGAGGGAAACTGTCTGAGGAAACTGTTGAGACTTGAACTAAAACTACATTAATCAGGTATTATCAGGATGTGAAATGCAACTCTATACAGCACCATTTAGAGCCAGTCTATACAGTTCAAATCAAAAGTTTTAATTTATTCGTAAGGTACATCTTTGTCGTGGCAGTCAGGTGATTGAAGTTTCCTTCTGCTTTTCCTTTGTTTGTGTGATGAGCAACAAACTTCAGTCGAACTTTGACTGTGCAGCTTTGATGCATATGGTGTGGACAGTTTTACCTATGTTCCACGATCTTCAAATATACTGTTTTGATTGTTCTTAAAGTAAATAAGTAAGGTAACAGGGTTTTTTTCCACTCTTTTGTGTCATTTTAATGATGGGTGCATTCAGACTAGCTCTATTTTATAGGCACCGGTAAGTCACCACATATATTAATTAAATAATCACAAACTTTGGATGCCACTTAATTAATAATCCAAGCTGCAGAATGTATATATCTAAATAGTATGTGTTTTAATGTAATTAATCAGTTATAGAAAATCACAACGGTGTAGTTGCAGCAATCTAAAAATGCACTCACTGATCACGATCAAATGTCATCACTTATTAATAGCAACCCAAGTCCTATATATGATCAGCAACTTTGACAAACTTTGACTGTGCAGCTTTGAAGCTCATGGTGTGGACAGTTTTAGGTCTAATTTAGGCCAGAACTGTTTTGATGGTTCTTGAATTCTATCTAATCATTCTATCTAAATACATGTAAGATAACTGGGTTTTTCCACTCTTTCATGTCATGTCAATGATGCAGTCAGACTAGATGTAGTTTTTACAGAGAAATGTATAATAATAATAATATAATAATCACAAACTTTAGATGCCACCCAATTAATAATCTAAGTTGCATGATGTGTATTTTGACCCAGTATATATATATATATATATATATATATATATATATATATATATATATATATATATTAAAGTGCATGCAAACTTTTGACATCAGCAGTATACATGATGTGGACTTTAAATGCACACTTACACTGCAACAGCATTACACACAAGGACAGAGGAAGGATATGAGGTGAAGTGAAAACTTCACTGTATGTGTAGTTGTAGCAATCTACATGATCAAGATCAAGTGTCATCACTCATTAATAGTAAAACAAGTCCTATATAAAGTGATCACATAGTTTTAAACGCGCACTGCATTTATCTCAATCAACATGATTGCAGGATGTAAACATACTCAAGTGCACAGAAATACAGAGCACAGACACACGCACATGCACACGCAGGAGGAGAATAAGTGGAGGAATAAAGTTTATAAAGTTTCACCGTGTGCAGATCGGAGAGATGTGACCGCTGGCTGCGGGACAAAGGCGAGCAGGAGGAAGGAGAGCCACCCGGCACAGGAGCGCAGCACTGCCCGCACCGACATCTCATTCACTCAGTCAGCGCGCTCGGGCACAAACAAACCGAATGATTATCCGGGACTTTATGATTCTGGATCTGGATATTCCAGGTTTTTATTAGGGGTAAACACACCCCTTCTTGTCTGATATGGTTCCGGAGCGCTCGGTTTGCGTCCAGTATTCCGTGCGCGCTGATCCTCTCTGCGTTATGTTGCTCAGCGCGCGGCCACGGGTTGCAGTGTCCGGCTCGCGACAGGAGCGCGCGCCACTGCTCATGTTCTCCACCGAACTGTTTCTATAGGAGAATGAGAGAGACGCACATACAGCGAGAGAGAGAGAGAGAGTCTCTTTCCTCCCCCTTCCCCGTGTTACCTCTTTCTCTCTCGCCCTGTCTCTCTTTTTGGGTGGAATTCACAATTGGCCGAAGTGGGGGGTTGCCATGGAGAGGGCTTCTGTAGGCGCAAGAGGTCAGACGCTGCAAGACCGCGTCCGATCAATGGACTGGACATTAAGGTATGAGAGACCAAAATGGTCACAGTCGATACATATGCGTGCAGAGTCGACAGGTCAACACCAGCACTGTTATTAGCATCACCAAAACAATCATGAGACTATCAAAACTGACTGTAGGAACATAAACTATTGAACCAGTTTGTCTACAAAACACTGTTATCTAGCAAATTAGGATCCACAATATGACCATGGCCTGGCGACATTGGAACGATTCTAACCTCCAGTCACTGTCTAGTACAAGTTTTGCATGTGCTTTCCATGTCCAGTTTGGTGTTTTTCAGATACACTAGCCTTTTACCACTAACTCAAAGCATTTAACTGTCTCTAGGTGCAGTAGTACTGCCTGCAGGGATTGTTTTAATGTGAAACCAGATCCACCATGACCCTGACCAGTAAAAAGTGGTTAGTAAAAAGTACATTGAGATCTTAGAGCAACATGTGCTGCCTTCAAGACGTCATCTTTTCCAGGGATGACAATGAATTTTTCAACAAGACAATGCAAAACCTCCTGCTGCACACATTACAAAGGCATGGCTGTGGAAGAAGAGGGTACGGGTACTGGACTGGCCTGCCTGCAGTCCTGACCTGTCCCCAATAGAGAATGTGGGGAGTTTTGAAACGAAAAATGTGACCACGACGACCCCGTACTATTGCAAAATAAAAGTTGAAAGACAAAATCACTTGGTATCGTTAGTGCCAAAGCGTCTTTTAAGTGTGGTGAAAAGGAACAGCATAATTACAAAGTGGTAAATGCTTTACTGTCCCAACTTTTTTTGGAATGTGTTGCAGGCCTGAAATGCAGGAATGGATGTTTATTAATAAATAAAATTAAGTTGAGCAGAAAAAAACATGAGATATCTCTGACATGAGATATTCTGTCTGCAATGAAATAAAAGTCAAAATAAATGTAAGAAACTCTGTGTTTTTTTTATTATTTGCATTTTCCATGCTGTCCCTTTTTTGATTTGGGGTTGTAATGCTTTTAGTAGGAGCATGTTTTTTTCTGGACTGGCATGACAAAGATGTGTAAGTGTGCAGATGCAAAAAAACCCAAAACAATTTACTTACACCAAGAGGTGATTTAGAGTAACCAATTCACATACACGCATGTTTTTGGAAGGTGGGAACATATTAAGAAAACCATAATACTTGATGTGGACAAAAGAACAGTAAACTGGGAGCAAAAAATCAAACCACAGCAGCCTGTTCCTAACATTTAAACTGGAGCAGTAGCATTGTCATTAGTGCAAATGAACACTGTGACTAAATTCTGTCTTTACCTATGCAATATTCAAATAGAAGCGAGATCATGTTTTGGCATGTCTAAGCAGACATGCAAAGTTTTTCTATTTGTTTTAACATCAATTAAACCACAGAGTAATTAAAGACATGCCTGCGGGTTCAGTCATCCTCACACACGAGTGCTGGCTCCCCCTGCTGGCAAAAGTCTGCAAGTTTATGGACTCTACGTTAGTGTCTTCTCAACTCAAGTTCTAAATCAAGTCCTGGGGCAGTGGCTCACAGCTTTTTGTCAGTTACTTGGGCAAAATAGGCCATAACACCTAACAAAAGCTGGTAAAATAATAAAATAAAACAAAGTACAGAAGTAAGGGCCACACCTAAACGTGTCCCGGTCCACAGAGTGTCCCTTGCCTGCGCTACATATTTGAATGTATTTTAATCGTATATTCTAATTCTAATCGGTGCAGTGTGAGCACTGGTGTAAATGAAACTCATTTGAAGTGTTTCAGCTTTGCCTTCAATAAGCAATTTTCTATCCTGAAAACTTGTGGAGTAAAGCAGGTGAAGGCACGTTTCATCCTGTAGCTCAAACTACACTGGTATTTACAGTCAACACGTGGTTGATTAATTTGCTGAGCCTCATCTTTCTACTTGGCATACATTTCTAGCTGATATATAGTGAGATGGTGCTCTTCGACATAGTATTAAATATGGTCAGATGCGCTTAACTCAGGCTAGAAGCAAAACATGGTGGTTAAACGTTAATTCGTTCAAATACCATGATTAGCTATTCTGTTTACAGTCTTCTTCTTTCAGCTGCTATCGTTCACGGTTGGCACAGCAGATCTTTCGTCTCCATCTTGTCCTGTCCTGAACATCCTGCCTGTCCTCCCTCAGCGCATCCATACACCTCCCATTTGACCTCCCTCTCCTTCTCAGCACCCCTCTCTAGACAAAACTCCTGTCTCAATCTCGACTTTCTAGGTCTGTCTCCAAAACGTCCTGCCCTCCGTCCATCCTTGTCACTCCCATGGAGAATCTCAGCATCTTCATCTCTGCCACCTCCAGCTTTTTCTCCTGTGTTTTTGTCAGTGCCACATGTGCCAAGCCGTACAACATAGTAGTTCTCACTACTGTCTTGTAAACTTTCCCTACCACTTTAATTTATTAACTCTGGACATGGTAATGATGGGCCTAAAGCCTATCCCAAAAACAATACGCTTAATGCAGGAATAGACTCTGGACTAGGGGAAGGCTTTGGCCGTCCAGGTGTTTATGACCAGGAAAAACATGGATACACAACACATTTTGTGCAGATAAAAAGCGTATATTTAGGAAACAAAATGATCCAACACCCATATCAGCCTTGTGAAAAGGTAACTGGTTACTCAACTTCTCACCTAGTCTATACAATGGAACACTAGGTCAGTCTTATTTCTGAATTTACTCAGTCAATGCACCTACAATCGTGTTGTGCACCATATCTAAACTACAATCTATCAGTCTCTATCTCTAAGCCATTGAAAACACCTTTCTTAAATTAATCTCATTACACACTGAGATCACACACTCAGCCTTGTGTAGTGGCTAACATGAAGTCACCAGCACCAGATGTTTGCCTACTGATCTGCAATGAGCTTCCAGATATTTGATTCTATTCTACAGTCTGTTCATGTCCTCGAGTGAATCAGTAAGGCCAAAGGATGTTCTGAATTTACAATGTTTAATTATGCTTATCTGTTCTTTTTTCAGTTGCGAATCTTGTTACAGCAAACAGACAAAACAAGAAGCAGTCGTCGTTCAGGGCAGGATCAGGAAATGCACTCGCTACCCTGAATTTGTTTTATTTCATTTCTTTTAAATCCATACAACCCACAAGTCTATTAACAAAGGAGACAACTCTTTTTTCCAAGTCAATCTTAGTTTCCTTATTTTTGTAGTTAATACATTAGATTTACATTATTTAATTTTAATTTTTTATATTTTTTAAATTTTTACCCCTTTTTCTCCCCTTTTAGCACATCCAATTGTTCAATTAGCATCGTGCTTCCTCTCTGTCTATGCCGAACCCTGCCCTGACGGAGGTGATTGAAGCTAACCCGTATCCCCTCCGAAACACGAGCAGCAGCCAGATGCATCTTTGCCACCCACACATTGATGAGTTTGGCGCCACCTAGCGTTGCATGCGGAGAGACACACCCTAAGGGCACCCTCTCCCATCTCTGTGTAAGCGCCTCCAATCAGCCGGCAGAGAACGCAATCGCATTCTGACAGAGAGAGACCCACATCCGGTTCTTTGTCCCACCCCCCACATGAGCAACCGGCCAATCGTTGCTCATATAGCCACTCCGCTTCAAACCGGTAAAGCAAGGCTGGATTCGATACCACGCTTCTCAGAATCCAGCCCTGGTTGCAGCGCGTTTCTTTTTACCGCTGCGCCACCTGAGCGGCTAGATTTACATTATTGGCATTTAGCAAATGCCTTTATCCACAGTGACTCACAGTAGCTAATTACTGTTAATCAGTTGGGTCCATCAAAGGTTAAGGCCTTGCTCTGGGGCCCAACAGTGGCAACGTGGTAGTGGTGGTGCTCAAACCAGTGACATTCTGATTACTAGTCCAGTACTTTAAACACTGAGCCGCCACTGCCCTAAAAAAACGTTGATGAATTTCATTTACAGCAATTAGCAGACATTTCTATCCGAATCTACTTACAATATTAAACATTAGACACCAACGCTTTTATGCACCTTCTGCAAAATCGACCTTGTGAGGTGCAAAGAAATCAGACTACCTGAAGGAGACCCACACAGACAAGTGAAGAACATGTGAAACTTCATGAAACCAGGTCCCACTCTATTAGCTCTACCACTGTGCACTACAGTACACCCACTGATACACGCTCACACAAACATTTTAATGAAGTAGAATTAACTAGCCTAGAGTTTTTAATTTCTCATCATTGCTCCAGCAGAGTGAGGTCGACCTCAGTCCTACAGCAAAACAGACCTCTTAATCTTTGAAATGCAAATTTCTTCCCTCCTCAAATCAACAAACAGAGGAGAGGCACAAATTCACTAAGCATTAGATCTGTCGCCAGCCGCAGCATGATGTCCGCAAATATCCGAGCCGTTGTTTAGGCATTAGCGTGGTGCCTGGTGGGAGTTATTAAGCAGATTGCTGGTGAACCACAGGCCTTTGGTTGTTGTTTATGTGGAAGCGGCCTCATGCTGAGAGGCTGGAAGGAGCAGCTGTGAGACATAAACCACATCAGCAGGACGCTAATGTTACTCATCATCCTCGTCCTCTTGTGTGGGCTTACAGAGTTCTCCAACTTCTCAGCTAATGTGTCACCTCAGTTCTTAAAAACAAGATGCTCCAATGAACAGATTAGCAAAAACAAAGCATACCGGATTTTTTATGGTCAGACATTTAGCATATGACGTTTGCGTTACTGGAATCTTATTCAAAAACGTTCCATAAAAACAAGCTTACAAAAGCTACAGCCAGGGTCAAAAGTTTACATGCACTTGTTTGGGACATGTATGTGATTGTAATGGTGTTTTTCGATTGAAAGGTTCGTCTTAATCATTCAGAACCAAAAAGAAAAGTTGCAACAATATCAGCCAAGGTCAGTGTGTCTAACTGAACACGCAATAATTAAAGATCAGGAACTGAAAAGTAATCCACCTTCCTCAGGAGGTTTGCTCAGGTGGTACAACTCTGGTAAAATCTGGGTTGGTATGGATGTCCGAGGCCTCATGATGGATCAGCATCCTGTCCGGGTGTGTTACTACATTGCACCTAGTGAATCCAGGGAAACTGGGCCCCCAGTGACCCTAACCAGGATATAGCAATGGTACAACATGAAAATTAATGAATATATGAATGCCTTTTTAATGCTCTATTCTCTTTGTTTAAGGCACCAGTTCCACTAAAGGCTTCATAACAGTAGGTACAGTATTGTTGGGATGAAATGCCCCATCATTTCCTGCTTTTACTTTTACTTCTTGTCATTGTGCCCAAACAATTCTATTAAGTAAACTACAACCACTGCCATTCAACATATGGCCAAAAGTATGTGGACATCTGACCATGAGCTTGTTAGACATAATATTCCAACACCCGTGAGGTCCCAGAGGTACAAATGCTATTTCTTTGACCACATAATGTGTTTAAAATAGAAATAAAGCTATACAGCATAAATACAGCATCTGATTTTTTGTGGAATACTGTTTAGCTACAAGGTGACGTTTTGTTTATTTATATAGAATCCAGTATGACTACTATGTTGTCTACATTAGCATTGTAGCTCCAGAGCCAAATTCAATAATTATATTTTATGCATTAAATATTTCATTTTCACTAAACCATTCCAGTAAACTTTAGTTAAAATGTACAATTTGGAACAAATTTGGACAAAAGTTTCTTCCATCCCACAATGCCTGCTGCCAACTTTAATAAAGTGGTATATTCACAATGTTATTAGCCGCATCTGAGTGAAAACATTTGGTCAGATTTTTGCTTTGCAAGGACATAACAGCTACCAGATATGGGATTATTTTACAGAACCAGGTCCAATTTATGGTGTAACTTCCTCCCGTGGCTGGAAATGTTATATTTTATTAGTTATTTGCATTAAACTCATAAGTTTTTGCTTTCTTAGTTCAATTAGCAGGGGTAAAAGAGACTTCTGAAGGTTTCAGAATTCCAAAGACTGATACTGACCTTGACGGTTGTGTATAAGGCGCTGGATTAATAAACTTTGCCCTGCCTTGCCTAACTGTGGACTTCATGTATTTGATAATAACAACTTATGTATTTTATTTTCTGTTAACTGTGTGCATAAACACATTTATAGAATAAATAAATAAAATAAATGCAACTTTGATGAGTTGCACATTTACTAGTGCTGTATTGTACTCTTAAATCCACTAGATGATGCTGCAACCCAAAAATCTGATTTTTTTTTTTTTTTTTACCGCGGGCCAGATGGGAAACATTAACACACATTAACAAAACAGTAGTTGTAAATTAAAAGTCAATTCTGGACAAAAGTTAATTCATTCATTCATTGTCTTATCCGCCTATCCAATTAGGCTCGCTGGAGCCTATCCCAGCTTTTCAATGGGCGCATGGCACACCATCGCAGGGCAGACAAACAAACAAACACACACACACACACACACACACACACACACACACACACACGGCAATTCAGTGTCTTCAATTAACCTGACAATGTTTTTAGACTGTGGGAGGAAACCCACACAGGCACGAGGAGAACATGCAAACTCCACACAGAAAGGACCTGGGGATCGAACCCAGGACCTTCTTGCTGTGAGGCGACATGCTACCCACTAAGCCACCGTATCACCACCAAAAGTTAATTTGAAACAAAATAAATAAATAAAATAAATTTAATTAAAACAGGTCAAGTCTCAAGCCTGAACATAAAAATCTTTATACAATATTCAATGTATTCAACTGTATAAAAAAGTTTTATTTTTCATTTTAAACATACATTTGATTTAATTTTATTATATCTTTTATTTTTTTATAGTATTATATATGATTTATTTTCATTTTCACTTCAGCATCACCACTAACGCTTCAAAATAATCTCCCTTACATTCTGCCACTGTGATTACAATCTGTGTCATCACTGTTCTTACCAAAAATAAGACTGTCGAAACCTTGAACATCCTAAAGGCATGTAGGTGTAAATTACAAGCTAAGAATAGGGTAATGTTACAGAAAACAGACCCAAAAACATTAAGGCCTAATGCCTGGCATCAGGTTTGACCGGTTTCTCTCAGATTAGACAGGAACCTGCTGAAGCTATGAAAAGAAGCTGAAGTATGCGGTACCTGTGTTGATATTAAAACATGGATGAGCATGTTTGGAGGACATGACGAAGGTTTTTTTCCCTGTACGTCAGAGCCTGAATGAACTGGGAACTTGATGACTTAAGATCTGTACATCACACTCTGATCTCCATGTACTGGCATTCACAAACCAGTTCAGATCAGGTTCTTCCAGTGTATTTAACAACATACTGACCCTAGATCAGCACTGCTTCTTCTAGCTTGGTAATAGAAACACAATAACTCTTTTTATAGGCTTCAGGATGAGCACATTGTGTTTCTAAAATCATGAAGTGAGCCTGAAATCTTGACCAGATTAAAGAGACTTTTTATTGGATGCTGTTTGCCAATAAACACCCAATATTAGACTCAACCTACCAACTGTGCCAGTTCTGTTTTCCCCAGTGGAACCAGGCCGTTTTGTGTCTGCATGGTTGTGAGTCGGTGGGTAAGTAGGCATTACATTTTAATGGACTGGGTATTTCTGCCTCACAGGGCAGTTTTTCATTAGGTGGATCATAACCAGGATAAACAAATAATAAAGATGAATAAATAAAGAAATGAATGGATGAATGAAACAGTGAGCAAAATGTATTTTATGCCACAGAACAGGTCACAACCACCAGTGTTTGCCGGCTAACATTATTTGACCATGTTAATAGAGACAACTGGTGATGCAGTTAATACATTTATTTCTAACTTTTACAAAGTCTTATTATATTGAAATATTCAAAAAATATTGATTTCACATATTTTAGAACGGGGAGTGGCTGAAACACTAGAATTTAATAAACAGAAGCGTTGTCCACATACTTTTGGTCATCTAGTGTTTGTCCCTTTAGATCTATGAAAGACTTTGGATTTCAGTTGTAGCTCATGCCTTTATGTCACACCATCATCTATTAAACACAATGCTAATTACACAAACATTCACCTATTCATAATTTTTCCAAACAATATGCTGATCTGCACAAATCCGGCCCGACTCAACACAGGTCGGTGATTTCCCTGCTCACACGTCATCTGAGACATGTTATCTGATCATTTCCGGGCATAGCAGGCATGACAAAGCTAGGAAATCTCCTCGCTGAACTTCAACCCCAGTGTGCACCTGTAATTAGTCTACAGTATACTTTTATTACAAAGTAAAGGTATTAGAACCTACACTGTCCTAAAGTGGGGCAAAAAGAAAACAAACTGAAAAATGACAATTGGTGCATTTCAATGGTTTGTTGAAGGACAGCAGATTTTAATGTAAACAAAGCGTATCGTTCATGAATATGCAAAGCAGCTTCCACTTCATGTCATTTACAATAAAACTTTTTTAACATATGGCAGCTCCTTTATTTACAATCAATTCATTATAAAACCTCCCTTAATATTGCATTTTTCCATAAAAAATATACATTTACAAACTTATAATGAGCCAACGTGCCAACATACTCGCCACAGTTTTATTTTCTCCAAGGCTCCAGTAAAGTGGTGCACCATGTAGGGCTTGATCTTTGCAAAAGATCAAAGGTTTAAATCCTGATAATACCAGTCATCTCTGGCTAGGACTCCAGGTCACCACAACTGACTGTGAGCTTTGGCTGGGAAGGATTGCATTTCTTTCCATAAGGATTGATATATAGGCTCATAAAAATGAAGAAAAGAAGTTAACACCCTAATCAGAGCATGCTCAGATGGCGCATGGCGTTACACAAGGAACGGTTTGAAAGGTGCCACGTCTGGTCTTTAAGTAGTAACTTCCATACAGTAGTAGAAACTACTAGGTAGTTACCCTACAGTCACGCTGGCAGTGATTGTGTTTACACAGGCATCTTCGCCTGTACGTGTTTAGTTGCCCAAGTTTATCTGATGCCAAGGAAAGAAAAAAGTGCCATGACACAGTGCAGCGTACTTTACTGGCTATTTACAGAGCGTATAGGAAAAAAAAACAATATTACCTAAAACCAGATACAAATCAGATTCCTTCCCACCCAGTTTTTATCACAAATCAGACGTGTTCCTGCTAAAAAATCCTGGAGGAAAACTGATTGTCTATTAATTTAATCTCTAAATAGTCCATCACTGTCTGTGCAGTCAACATAAAAAGAAAACTGTGTCTGGTCTTTGCAATCGCTGCATCTATTGGTGGAAGTTCGACACTGTGACCATACGTTTCTCTTCCATCTCTAGTTGGAACTATCATCTAGGAACCAAAAATGTAATATAACATTTCACAACAGTGGAGATGAAGTGTGTACCGCTCTGCACAATGCTCAATTCCTATTGATCATCGCCACATTGTTCCCACTCCGTGTCACCAATGTTCACACTGCTTCTTGTCACTGGAAATCGGCACCTGTAATTAAAAATAAATGACAGCCGGTTGCTTTCATGTGTTGCTTTGCTGCCGGTCTGAATGTAGAGTAAGTAGGCTTTATCCTCCAAGTGTGTTCAGGTGTCCTTGTTGGCAGCGGTTTGAAAAGTGGCCATATCTGAAGTCTATTTAGCTGGCTGAGGATGTAGCGTGAAAGTAAGTGCTTGCTCATCCAGGTCTAAGGGCTAAAGGAGAAGGAAGAAGCTAAAAAGCCAGATCTGAAAGGTGGCAAGTCAGCCAGCTCACTTGTTAAGTCACCATTTGTTCAAGGTCCACCAGTCAAGCAAGTTCCTACAGCACCTAAAAATAATATTAAAAAGTCCCCAGCAACTTTTGTCATACAAGAATGTCCAATACACTTTATATTAGAGACCAATTTGTATTTACATCTTGAAGTAAAAGTGCCCCAATCCAGCCGGATTACTAGGTAATGTCAAGGACTGATCTTGGATCAGCATTTCTGTCATAAGAAGCACAATGGGCCAGTAAACCATCTAAACATCCTTAATTTTTCATCAGTCCCAGTTTCTTTAGGGCCTGCTTGTTTTGGGGAGAGATGACCACGCTGATGCCATGTGACCGTAAAGACCTCTGTGATTCCGTGCTCAGCTGTACAGGTGGATGAGCGAGTAACGAGTTCCGAGATGTCCTGATCTCTGGTTCTCGGTTTAAATTAGAAGGCAACTGGTCAATACCAAAGTCTTTCCTGCTACCCGCAGAGGCAGATCGATTTTTCCTCAACTCTCCGGGCAACAACTCCATGTTGCTTGTTGCATGCTGACTTCTTTCCCGGGAAGGGTTAGAGCGCTCAAGCGTGAGGCTTTTTGGATCTGTGCGTGGTCTCTCCAGTGTGGCTGATTTCATCTCAAAAGGTTTTTGACTTGGTGACTTTGCAATCAACAGACTTTCCCTTGATCCTCTTTTAGGGTGTATGGGCGGAGGTGACTCTGTCAGCACTGCAGGAAAAGACTCTTGTACAGAAGGGGGTGCAGCATGAGTACTTGCATTAAAGGACGCTCGAGGAGAGACCCTGTGTGGTGGACTGAGGCCAGGGACGGAGTCTGGTACATCACTCTTTAGCAAGCCCAGTTTCTTTAAAGCTTCTGTGTGAACCTTCTGTGGGTTCATTATCACACGATCACCAGGTGAAACAAGCGAATGACCAGGTGCAGAATCTTTGTGGTTTTTTAAGACAATGCTAGAAGGTAGTTTCTTGGGTTTGGGTGCCACAGCTGGTGGGCTTTTAGGTTCACCAGAGTCCACAGTATGTGCTGAACGTATATCCTGACCAGACGTAAGAAAACCTGCTTGGTTAGGCACCGTTTGGGCTGGAGGTACCACTACAGGTACTGGTACTCTGTCAGGGACTCCTTTCATCGAGGCTTTTTTGCGCAAGTTTTCTAGTGTGCTGGGGGTCAACATTCCTCTGGGGGATGAAGTTGTTGGGCTTATAGAACCATCAACCTCATGCATACCAAAACTTGAGCGATGGGGAACTTTTATACCTTGTGGAGGCGACTGTTTCTGGAAATGGGGTTGAAGTTGACTTGAGGCTTGAGGTTGACTTGGTTCTGTTGGCAGAGGGCTTACTTTAGAATTAATTCCTGGCTCATCCATGAAGTCGGAAGGAGGAGGAAGCAGTTTCATTACCATTTGAGATGAAGAACTTTCGTGCCTTTGGTCCAGATTGGGATCCTGATAGCTTGTTGAAGGACTTTCTTTAACATTCGCGCCATTGGAAAAGCCAGATTTTATGGGAGGCCTTGGAATAAAAGAAGGTGGCAAATCAGCAAGCTCACCATTTGATTCAGGTGTTTTAGACATTGAAGAGGACCTTGGAGATATGTCATAACTTAAAGGAGACCTTGGAGGTACACCAGGACTTGATTGGGACCTTGGAGATATGTCATAACTTAAAGGAGACCTTGGAGGTACACCAGGACTTGATTGGGACCTTGGAGATATGTCATAACTTAAAGGAGACCTTGGAGGTACACCAGGACTTGATTGGGACCTTGGAGATATGCCAGGACCTGAAGGAGACCTTGGAGGTACACCAGGACTTGATAAGGACTTTGGAGGTACAGCAGGACTTGAAGGTGACTTTGGAGGTGCACCAGGACTTGAAGGAGATCTAGGAGGTCCACTAGTGAGGAAATTTGTAGAATGGAAGGATTTTAATGCAGGAGAATTAGGTTTACTGGCCAGAAGAGCTGGCTTTTTCACAAGGTTGGCGTTGCCATTAGCAATAACTAGTGGAGTTGGCACAAGCAGATTTTTGAGTTTATGGTCTTTCCTCAGGATTCTGTTGGGATCATCGTGGTCCAGGAGCTCTGAAAGAAAAAAACAATTGTGTAAATAAATGTACTGAAGATCTTATCACCACAGAAGCAAGAAGCAACTAAGACTAGAAAACCTCCCAGTCACACAGGCAAGTGCAGAAAGTTGACTAATCAGAGACAGTTATCAGACAGGTAAGCCAGAACATTTGTTTTGTTTTGTTTTTTAGTTATAAGTGTCAAATTTAAAAACAATATTTTACATATTATGCAACATGGTGGTGAAGCAGGTAAAGTGAATGCTGTGCAGAACTAAGGTCCTGGAAATCTAGGTTCTGGCCATGTTCCATGTTCATATGGAGTTGGGTGGTGCTGCTGATTTAAAGTTCAATCTGACTGAACTTTGACCCTGTTTGCATAAAAGTGGGCATAAAAATGAGACATATTTTAAGAATAAACTGCAGACTTGAACTAATTAAAAAGCTCTATAACGGCATGGCCAGACTTCCTTCTCAGAGGTTCTGAAGACAGAGTCCAGATAAATGGCAGCAACTAAAATAGGCTGCACTCCACACCACAAAATATTATAAATAAATATTCTGTCTGACTAGTGCACTATGGAATAGTTATACACTATGTAGCACATACAATGTGTTTAGAGATGCAGTCAGAAAATCGCTTGTATGTTGTGTAAACAATGCCTTCTGGTCATAACCATGAATGTAGGCGTACAAAATAAATAATAAATAAGTAAACAATTAAGCAAACACCTGAAACGTCGAGTTATGTGACCGTGAAGAATATAATACACACATTACTTGCTGATATTTGATGGCATTAGCTGTTCAGTTACTCTTTTTACAGGTAGCAAAAGTAAATCATGGTACTGTGTGTGTTTGCTGATCACAGTCCAAGTTAATAGATGTTAAAGGAATTAGCTGCTTTGGTCGTAGGAACATAAACACAAGGGTTTTAATTTAAATAAGGATGCTGAAAGTACAGTACTGTAGTTTAATTAAAACATATTTGAGAGAACTAAGTCAAATACTAAGCTTATTTCTTTATTTAATTTATTTAACACCATGTAGAACACATATCTGTGTAATTTATAGCAGACCGGGTGTTATATTTACATTTACATTTTCAGCATTTAGCAAACACCTTTATCCAAAGCGACTTACAGTACTGTGACAGTATACAGTCTGAGCAATCAAGGGTTAGGGCCTTGCTCAAGGGCCCAACAGTGGCAACCTGGCAGTGGTGGGGCTTGAACCAGCAACCTTCTGATTACTAGTCAAGTTCCTTAACAACTAGGCTACAACTGCCACCACTTATATTTTGATATCTTTGTTTTCCGTATTTATATCTAGGGTTTATTTTATATTTTCATTTTTATTTTTATGGCTCAAGGTAAGTTAGAACATGTCTTGTGTTGGCGTGGATGAGGATCTTTTATGGTTTCAGACGTGTAGTTGTTGTATTTGTGTATTTAGGGAATTCTATATGAATGCTTCAGTGTGATGAGCATTCAGCAGGTTATACAGGTTGTTTTTTCCTTTAATAAGGTGTTGTAAGCCTATTTCTTTTGAAAAATCATTTTTTATGCTTGACAACTACCCCCGAGATCTGGGTTCAAATCTCACAGGAAGGGGGTTTGGGGGTGGGAGGGGTTCTGAAGTGTTTGAAACTGGTGTAATATACTTGCAGTGATCCTGACCAGGATACAGCAGATGATAAATAAAATGAATGAAAAATGTACTCTGTACGTCTGTAGTTTACCTCTGTTTGCTACCTGTATGATCATTTATAGAAGAATCACAATAACGCATGTGAAGGCTTAGCAGACTCCCTCAATTTATTTATTTCAAAAAGTGCCTCATGCAATGAGTAGCAGTTTACAAAACCCCCTTTTTTTCTGTGCAGATTCACTATTGAGGAGTGGCAGGCAGATTTACAGCTTTTAGCCTGTAGCAGAGGTGCAGCTAATTAGGTTCTGGTTCTTATTTGCATATCTAACATACTAGGTTAAAATGGAACACAAACACCCATGTTGCATTTGAGTGGTTTTTTGAATACGACTAGATTAGGAGGAAAATGACATTGTATGCAGAGGTTGGTACTCACCAGTTTGGTTACTGGAGCCGAGGTGTGTCGTTTTGCTGGGCAGAGGTGGCCGCTCTGGTTCATCATTCGACAGGCCGCTGTCGTCCTCTACCTCCAGAGACTCGATGGTCTCCTCCAGGAACATAAGGCATGCCCGTTCCTCAGGAGAGAGGTGCTCCATACTGTCGTCACTCTACACAGTGCAAAATGAAAGATAATATTTTAAAACCTGTGTATATTGCTTAATCCTGATCAGGGTCAGGGTGGACCAGGTTCCACCAGCTCTATTTCACGATAAATGCAGTGCAAAGGAACTTACGTAGCCGGAGTTGATGCTGATCATGCTGTCACAGCTTCCTGCACTATTCATAATGACTGGAGATCCTGATCCGACGCCACATTGCCAGGAGTTATACATTGGCTCTGCACATGGGGAATGTTGGTGGGTAGTCCGGACGATATGCTACAGATATGCTGCTTCAGAGGAACGTTACCACACTGTAGGAACAGAGACAAACAAATCATTAAAATGTGCACAGTGTTAAAATATTAAGGTGAAAAGGACTTACACATCTATTGTTAAACTAAGATGGAATCAGTAAAATGTTGAATTTTCTCCCAGTTGAATGGGAATTACTGGAGATTTAACACCAAGGACAACTCATAGACCATTTTCCTGGTGGGAATGGTAGTGGTGGTGGTATGGTGGGGGTATCAGATGCGTGCTTTAGGTCCTGATAGTCCTCCCAGAAGTTGAGTACAATTTCAGCTTTGGTTTGAGTAAAAATGTCCTTTATAGTTGGTGCTATGTGGTGCTTCACATTTTGTTAGTAAGTGGTTGACTGTAAGGGGAGTTTGGCCAGTCCCTTGTCTAGGGTACCTTCCCCTCTTAGGGTTTTGTATGTCCACTGCAGCATCTGGAACATACAACTTGGTCCCACTGATTTTCAAAGTTTGTCATTCTAAAACCTCTTCTGGTGTTGGTCTCTTGCAATTACATAGGAAAACAATTCACTACATCTGGGCTAAAAAAAAAACAACACCAATGAGATGCATGAAGGAGTTTAAAAAAAATCATATGTCCCATTACGCTCCATGGCTCCTCTGTTTTGTTAAAATGAAAGGTGTCAGAAGGGCTGGACGTCCCAAACCTGACTGCGCCCATCACAGATGTCAGGCTACATTCTTACCTAAGTGTTTAAACTGCTCTGTACTAATTTGTAGCTTACGGTGAAACAAAACCTTCTAAATCCAAACTGGTAAAGATTTTGTGCTTAGCAATAGAAGTTTACAAATATAAATCCACGGACTGCCGAACCTGTACACTCCAAAATCTGGGCGCTTGCTCGGACTGGATTATTAGGTCATGCAATTCTGCAATTTTCTAAATAACGCGCTGCACCTTTAGTACTAACTATAGTACTGTAGTATAATCAGTACATCCTTGACATATCATTACAACAGCATGTGTTATGTTTGGATGTGGTTCAGGATAGAGCCTGTGTAAACACAATCACACCCATGGTGTCCCGTCCCCTCACTTTTGTAGGTCCAAAAATGTACCTTGTAGAAGAACAGAACGTCTTTATTTGTCATGTATATTCCATATATACAGATACATGAGTAAAGTACAATGAAATTCTTTTTTCACATATTCCAGCTTGTTTGGAAGCTGGGGTCAGAGTACGGGGTCAGAGCGCAGGGTCAGCCATTGTACGGCATGCACTGTCTGCATGGCAGAGCCGGGATTTAAACCCTCAGTTTTCCGATTAATAACCCAAAGCTCTACTAGAATACCACTGTGCCTGTATTTACTGTACTGTATTGGATTGTTTCCACTTGTATTGTGTTGCACCCTGGTCTGGTCCTGGTCCTGGAGGAATGTTGTTTTGATTCAGTATGAACTTGTACATAGTTGAAATGACAATAAAGCCACTTGAACGTAAACGTGAACTTGAATGTTGTTGTATAAATACAAGTTTGTATCCTAGAGGATTCAAACCTCTCATTTCTCGCTAATAAATATCCACAAAGAACGATTAAATTATAATATTAGAATGATTTTAAGCTCTTGTGGGTGGTACCATATAAAACAAGTGAATCAAGTTCATATCCAGTTCTCTTCAATAGTTCAGGCTGGGAGAGGACAGAGCTTTATGGAACACAAAACAAGCCTGAATGCTGAACATTGTTCACGACAGAGAGGTTTTCAAGTTCTTCGGCATGCCAAAGGCTTTAATGTTGCCTCGTTAAACCCTGTTAATTGAAAGAGAAGTCAGACGTCATTAAAAGATGCACAAAGAGATGAAGCTGTTTAGTCCTCCCTGTGAACCTGAATAGCGAGTGGGTAGGGCGATGGAGCAGGTCTCCGCCTGCACATACCTGATCATATTAGTCTTGGAAAGTTATTGTGCGTGAAGTTGTCCTTCTCGTTTCTGGTTACGTTCTGACACGCTAGTCTTTTTTTTTCATGTCATAAAAAAGGACGGACGAAGGAGTCTGACGGAGGGGAAACAAATGATGTCATGCAGCAGGATTTGGATACGTTTATGTCAGGTTTCAATAGAAGTTAATTGCTCATGGAACTGAATTGTGAAGATTAAGGAGGTTGTAAAGGGAGTATGAGTTATTTTTAGGGGCATACATTCATCGGTTGTATCTTAATATAGGCTGGTATTTGGGATGTTCCTATGTGAAATACATATTTTGGAATCTTAAAAAAACTAAGAGATCTTGAAATGCTTTAAGTCATACTGGAAGGTGTAAAATATTCATGGCTGGTCAAATTTAATGCATAAAACTGGTATAACAGTAACAAGTCAAACTGTTAAACAATTCACATATATATTTTTGAATTTATTAGTATTTTTACTATAATGACAGCATGCACTGGAGCTGGCATGGACCCTGCAGGTCTGTGTAAAATCTAGTGATCCATGTTCTCCCAGCATGATTTCCCAATATTCCAAAGAGCAGCTCATGATGTTACTGAACACTTGGTTTTCTCTCTCTTCAGCTGCCCCACATAAATGTTCAATGGGGTTTTGGTCAGATGACTGTGGGAAACATTCATGACAGTCAGCGCTCTTTGATCTTTAGTCTTCTGATTGTTGTTTCAAAGCTTTGAGATGTTTTGGGTCACTATCCTGCTGCATGTAGTACAGCATGTATTTGAAGAATGGAGTGGTACTTCTCCTTTGTCAGGGTGTAGTCGATTCTGTTCAGGTACCCCACTCTAGAGCAGACACAACACCCCTAGACGTGAATATTCCCACCACCATGCTTCAGTATAGTTTTAATACACTATCTCTCTGGTTCAATCAATCTCTCTGGTTCCTCTCCTTACATAACAGTCATCTATCACTAACAATAACATAGCTGTCTATCATAACTGTCATATATCACTAAGCAATAACGTAATTATCTATCATAACAGTCATCTATCACTAAGCAATAACGTAATTATCTATTATACTGTATTTTGTTATAATTGGAGCAGCTTGCTCTAAACTCAGCACATTCTGTATCTGAGCAGACGTTGCTGTTATGAGATGGTTTTCCAATGGTGTGGTCACTTTTGGTCTACCTGATTGTGTAAACATTGTTAACTTTTGTAAAAATTATATAAATTGATAAATTAAAGAGATATCAATATATATAACACCAGAGCTGGGATCTCAAATACATCGTATCGAGTCTTAGCTCTGCCTGCCGACTGGGCTGAGCAGCCACATGAACAACGATTGGCCTGTTGTGCAGATGGGGTCTCTCTCATAACTAATGCAATTACGACCCCTGCTGGCTGATTGATGGCGCCTGCACAGAGACGGGAAAAAGAGTGCGGATCAGGGTGTGTCTCTCCGTACACAGGGCTGATCCGCACTGCACTCGTCAAAGTGTAGGTGACAAAATGCATACGGCTGCTGCCCACGTGTCAGAGGGGGCGTGGGTTAGCTTTGTTGTCCTCAATCAGAGCAGGGATCGGCATTGGTGGAGAGGAAGCATGACGCAATCGGGCAATTGGACGCGCTAAAAGGCAGAAAAAGGGGAGAAAATGCATAAAGAAAATATAAATATAGAGAGATAACAATATAAGATTTGGTTTGGGAAAAGCCCTTTTCTGTTTGTGCAACCAAAACATGGTTTGCAGGTCTGGTGAGGAGAACCTGTCTAAACCCTATTAAACATCTTTGGGTTGCATTGGAACACTGACTATAAATCCTGCACTGACCATGTGCATCTTTTTATGGTCGCAGTTTACCATCTTATCATGACTATGTCCAGTATGATAATGCTCAATTTCACAAAGCATCTTACACTACTGTAGTTTAATGATCATGACTATGGGTTAGGTGTATTTTAGTGGCCTCTCCAGGCATCAGATTTGAATAAAACAGAGCACCTGCATCAATTAGGTCATGTAATCTTGTCAACATGGACCGACATATGAAAGGAATGTTTGTAACACAAGGATTGATCATAACCAGAATTAGTATGTTGTGTCTGATAAAGAGACCAGTGAGTGTATATTGCAGTAACATAATTGTGCTGGTGTAATAAAATATTCACCTCCTTTATCATTTCCAAGGTATTGCATGTTGCACTGAATAATCAAAATGGCATTTTTGTTTGGCATGTTGTTCATCTTATGGTGCAAAAACTACATTTCTGGGAAGACATTACCCTGAATCCAGCCTATAATAATATTACATTACAAAAAGACTTGTAATTCCAGTTCCACGGATCATACTCTATTCAAAATAGTGTAGATTTACTTAGATAACACAACCAGAGCTAAGAGGAATGTAAAACATTTGCTTTGAAACTGGGGTTGGTCATCAGAACTGGTCAATGATTAACAGTAAACACATACACACACCTAGCAGCACGGCCAGCACAGGCTATTTTTAAGTACTGTGACTCTCCTGGATTAAATCTTTCCTAACGGATACACAGACACTTAGAGCTCATGCAAAACCAGACCGGTGAAAATGACGCAGTTTCTTCACGATCATCCTGCTGTGAACATCAGTGTACTGTCAGAACTGATATCACTAATGCGCATGTGATGGAAAACACACTGACACACTGAAACATGTCTGTACGTCTCTAAGTGCTGTTGGATGGGGCTGCAAATTTATTGAAAATTAAACATAGGCACATTATTAATTATTAATTTACAATTACGGCATTTAGCAGACACTTTTATCCAAAGCAACTTACAGTACTGTGACAGTATATTGTCTAAGCAATCAAGGGTTAAGGGCCTTGCTCAAGGGCCCAACAGTGGCAAACACTGGTGCATCACATTACTACCACTACTATGAAAATAATGATGATGATGATAATATTTGGACAGTTAGGGTTAAACACTGGGGAAGGTGGACCCACCCTGACCATGATAAAGCAGTGGTAAACAACAAAAAAGAATTTTACATTTGCAGAATTTAACAGATGCTTTTATCCAATATTTCAAGCAATTGAGGGTTAATGGCCTCGCTCAGGGGTCCAACAGTGGCAACTTAGCAACGGTGGGACTTGAACCATCAACCTTCTGATTGCTAGTCCAGTACCTTAACCACTGAGCTACCCTGAAACAAAATGAAATGTTACTGAACACCGGTAGGATGACCTAAAGTGTCAGTTGTGAGCAAGAGCTCTTTTTAAACAAATTTTAAACAAAAAATTCCCTCCTACACACTCCAAAATTCTGGTTCATATTTTAACAAAAAAGTGGAGAAAGGACTTCATATCAATTTCATATCACAAATGATTTCAGAACGGGCTGTAAAAGAAGCTCACAGCCTGGTGTTTACATACTTTTGGCTATTTAGTGTGTCTGATAGTTTTGGGAATGCAGCTGTATGTGTCCGGGACTTTTTTGTTCCAGAAATGTTTAAGAATTTAAGTTAATTGAGGATTTATTAATAAAAATACAAGAAGTACAGTAAATATTCGGGACTTGGGTTCGAGTCCCTTTGCTCTTTCTTCAACAGTCATCGACAAGCTTATGTCACAACTCTGGCTCTAACAGGCATAGACATTTTATGCAGTCTACATATTTTTGGCAGAGTTGAGGTTAGGTCATTCCAGAAGCCAAATTTTAACCTGATTTAGCCTTTCAAAACAGGTCTATTGTGCTTTTGGCAACTTTGTCCTGCTGGAAGATTCAACTGTGCTCCAGAAATCTTTGTTCTTTATTATTCTGTCCACGTTCTGCTACACACATGATTCATTTACGGTAAAATAGTTCCAGAACACGATTCTTGTTGGGCTTGAATGACTCAACTGGGCCGGATAACTTGATCTGTGTCGTATATAATCAAAAACACCTTCTCCAGGGGGCTTTTTTCTTTATTTAAGTGATCAAAAACAAGTTTCTATGGAATTCTTTCCTCTGTTGTGTTCCAAACATGTGGATGTGGATGTAAATCTTGTGTACTGTACAAATCCATGGAGCTTTTATAACCAAAAAAAGCTAAAATTCAATTGCCAAAATTGTGAAAGGTTATTTTAAATAATACATTTTAAAATGAAGCTAATTATCATTATTATTATCATTATTGGGGCACTCAGGTGGTGCAGTAGTACAATATATGAGCCCATGACCACTGAGATCCGGTGTTTGAATCCCAGCACTGCTACACAGACCCAATTGACTATGTCTGAGAGGGGGTAGCCGGACAGTCCAGCCATTGGTAGGTGCATTTGTCAGTGCACTCTCAGTCCTGGTACCAAGCCTGAATATAATAACAAGGGAAAAGCCATCCAGCTTCAGCACAGTACAAAAACGAAAGTAGTGTGGGTGCTGCACATCTCCAGGCTGGCCTAAAACAGGGTTCAAGAGGCCTCCAAGAGTTTGATTTGTTCTGTAAAAATCTTTTCTAAAGGATTTCCTCCCACCTCCCAAAAGGGTGCAGAAAGGATCTGACCGGTGTGGGTTAGTAAATGGGTATGTGGTGAACTGCGATGGACTGGCATCCTGTATAATGTTGTGGCCAGTGTTCACTGGTATGTTCTTGCAATCCTACGGCAGTTCAGTTAGCAATTGGTTGGTCAAAATGTCCAAGATGTCAAAGTGTAAAGCAGCTAAAAACACGACTCGGATAACTGCATTTGGAAAACTCCCAACCAATTCTGTGGATGCAGACGGGGGAGTGTCAAAACGAGTTACCTAAGGGAACAGCCCAGCCCTTGGGAGGTGCACCTGTCAGTGCGCTGTCAGTGCCAGTCTCAAACTCCCAAATACAAAAAGGAGGCTGTGCCAGTAAGGGCATCCGGGGTAAAAATGGTGCCATGCCAAGTCTGGTATGCAGACCACATTCGCTCTGGTGACCCCTATATACAGGAGCATATCGGGGTCAAATTGTTGGCTTATTATTGGCAATGTTGAAAATATAATAATTATTTTGGTGATTATAATTGTAATTTACAATATATATATAATACACCGATCAGCCATAAAATTAAAACCACCTCCTTGTTTCTACACTCACTGTCCATTTTATCAGCTCCACTTACCAAAAAGAAGCACTTTGTAGTTCTACAATTACTGACTGTAGTCCATCTGTTTCTCTGCATGCTTTGTTTGCCCCCTTTCATGCTGTTCTTCAATGGTCAGGACCACCACAGGACCACCACAGAGCAGGTATTATTTAGGTAGTTGATCATTCTCAGCACTGCAGTGACACTGACATGGTGGTGGTGTGTTAGTGTGTGTTGTGCTGGTATGAGTGGATCAGACACAGCAGCGCTGCTGGACTTTTTAAATACTGTGTCCACTCACTGCCCACTCTATTAGACACTCCTACCTAGTTGGTTCACCTTGTAGATGTAAAGTCAGAGACGATCGCTCATCTATTGCTGCTGTTTGAGTCGGTCATCTTCTAGATCTTCATCAGTACACACTAAACCGCCCAGTCATGCGTTTTTTATAGTTACACTTGCTTGCTTGCATTGTTGAAGCAAATCATTTTTACCTTGTTTCTAACAGTTAAAACAGTATTTTCAAAGCAATGACAATCTTAAAAAAGTGATCCTTTGTTTAAAAGAAAGTCCCACCCTAAGTATCAAGTGCATTAAGTATAAATCAGATCTTTTACACCCTCACACCGCAGTGCTTTTGAAACAGAGATACATCTGGTATTCAGCCAAACAATTTCAGCTCGCAGGTATTTTGTGTTACTAACACACACACATACACAGACCAGTGTGTGTAACCTGACACCATTCCAGTCTGTTGAACAGTATCTACTCTATATTTGTTTTGAGTACAAAGTGCGAGTTTTATAACGATAACATGATAACACAGAGGTCAAGAAGACACTTAGAGTCGTCAGGAAAAAGTTCTCTAAAGTGTTGATGTTGAAGCAGAAGTGCTTACCTGTGTGGAAAGAAGCCGCTGATACTTGAGTGAAGCACCACACCTGTCCTGAGCGTCTCACCTGAGCTCACACACAGTTACACCGACTCTGCTGTGAGAGTCTGTAGAGCAACACGAAACACAAATCTCAGCAAATCTCCAGCTGATTAACCTCTGTACACTACAGTTCACCATACAGCCTGAAACAGAGCACATAAGCCCGCCCACTGCAGCTTTCAACCAATCAGAGGTGAACGGGAGGGGCCTGACGTGCACAGGTGTAGTGAACAGGTTACAGGAAAAGCTCAGGTCAGGTATTACTACAGTATAAATAAATAAACCATTGGTTTTTCTTTTAGTTCTGAGTAAAATACTGTGATTATTTGTATCTTGTTTCATTTGACTCCAAATATCTATTACTCAAAAACTCGACACATTTTTAAACTAAATTTGATGTTTTTTTCTTATTTTCATCTACCACTGGTCAGGGTCCATTCCCTTATTTATTATTATTGATTTATTAGGACTTTAGGGTCATGTTTTACACACTTTGGTTACATTCATGACAGGACAAATAATTACTGGTTACACATGATTCATCAGTTCAAGTTTTTAATATCAAACACAGTCATGGACAATTTAGTATCTCCAATTCACCTCACTTGCACAACTTTGTACTGTGGGAGGAAACCCACGCAGACACTGGGAGAACATGCAAACTCCATACAGATAGGACCCAGACTGCCCCATCTGGGAAGCGAACCCAGGACCTTCTTGCTGTGAGGCGACAGTTCTACCCACTAAGCCACTGTGCCACCCCTCCTGGTCATGGTCACAGCAGAAGCTGTTCCACCAGGAAACACTAGGCACGAGGTAGAAATACTTTGCACAGGACGCCAATCCATCGCAAAGGCTCTGCTATCCCAGACTTAGCTGATCATAACTGTTTAGATGCCCGACTGGCCTGAGGCAATGAGTTGCACAAGATTAAAACTAACTCTACAATTACAATTTATGTCAGAAAACGTGTTTTTATACACTAGTAAACTACTGTTGTCTACACAGACATGATTGGCTATGTCTAAGGGAAGCAGGAATGGCGACTCCCTGCAATAGATTACCATCCGGTTTGAGGTGTGTTACTGCATTGCACCCAGTGATTCTGAAGAAACCGGACCCTCACAAACCTGATCAGGACAAAGTGTTTGATACAAATGCAATAAAAAAGATCATGTTTTGGTTGTAATATCCTGGAACAGTGTTAACAGTAACAAAATGCAACTCAAAAAGGGTTTTATCTTTTTATTACTGGCAGTGTTAGGCACTGAACTTTGATTTGAATAACACACATTTGTGTAGATAAATAAAGGAAGTTTTGATTTCAGAAGGCTGACAAAGGCAGAATTCATGTTGTTGATATTAGCAAGGGTCAGGTATTACGCAATAACCTTTAGCAAACAGAAGAGGAAGATAAAGAAATGAGTGCATGGTCACAGTGGCATTTTAATTAGCTTTTGGTGAATAATTCCTATTTAATCATGGCATAATGTATTTATTTTTTTAAATATTTAAGTTCCTTTATCAGCTCTTTTTCCATTAAGCTAGATTTTTAAATGGTAATATTGAACTACAAATATTCAACAAAAACATAAGAACATTAGGGACACGAACATCACAGCAGTCTTGAGATTTTATTAGTTTATTCTGGGTTTTATGAGTCTTGCTTGTAAAAAAAAAAATCCATGAAGCAATTCATATTATTTATTTATTTTTTGGTGATGACATTAAATTTGTTCAGACTGTCAGATATCATTAAATGGCCTTCCCTAAACTGTTGCAAAGCAAAGTCGGAAGCATATCATTTCCTTTATGTAATTGATTTATTATACCTGTTAGCGATTGTTGTGGCTGAGATACATGAATTCAAAAATTAGAAGGGGCGTCCAAATACTTTTTTTAATAATTAGAGTTACAGTGGTACTGTCAACTGGTTCTGGGACTGGCGTTGAGTTTCAAGGTATTTTTTCCCATAAGGATTTTTGAGAAACCTGTTAATGTGTTCCATGGTCCCGTGGACTTGCATATAATTTAGACTAATATAAAATAATGGGGTTGTTTTTGACACTTATAGACTGAAAATAACACAAATATGATATAAAATCGCTGAAATAAAAAGATGGTTCTTACAATTTCTCAGAACCCCGAGCTGTAACACAAGTTTAAAAGTGAAACAGAAGGAAAATCCAGCTAAACACAGATATATGTGGAGCTTTCAGAGTGGATTCGATGGTTATTCCACACAAATGCAAATTTGTCTCATATTCACACTTTGATGACATTTTACCACACCGATCAAGCCGAGCACTGAACAAAGCGACTGTTCATTGTTAATTTAAAATTAAATAAATCAAAAAATTTAAAAAACAAACCAAACACGTTGAGTTTAAGGGAAACGTTGAGTTTAAGGGCACAAATTTCTCAACAAAGGGCAGTGAGTTTAGGGAACGTTGAGTTACAAGGTTACCACTGTATTTGAGAAAAACATATTCAAATGTTTATGTGTGTATGGATTTGTAGCAGTATGTACAGTATATAATAATCTACCATCAGGATTTAATTTTTCCTGTTTGGCCCATCGTTTACATTTTACAGCTTTATGTTTATACTACAAACTCCACTTAAAATAATGCGGTTACTTTAGAGAACATGAGGTTAATTTGACGTGACGTTGTGCGCAATCAGCTGTAGGTGTTGCTTGTTTTGGCGTGGCTTCTTGACATGTGAATGTGTTTATCTTCACACTTGGGACTAGTCTGACAAGCCGGGCCCATTGCTGCACCTTTTAACACGTTGCCCTTCCCCAGTGTATTTCCAGTCCAGAGCCTGAATTACCTGCCCTGATGTGTTACCTGCTGAGTAAGCACGTGTGCTGCACGCAAGACATCGTTTCAACGCAGGTTCACGCCTGTTATTACTGTCATGGAATTTTTATGTCTGACAGCATTCTACTCTTTATTTATTTAACTTTGCAGCAACAGTTTAGGGAAGGCCCTTTGCTTTCCCTGCATGTGCACAAAGCAAGCTCTATAAAGGCATGAAGAAAAGCTCAGTGTCCTGCACAGAGCCCTGACCTCAGCCCCACTGCTTTGGGATAAACTGGAACATCAGTCGAGGTTTTCTTGACCAGCCATACAAGTTCTCTTCTGACTTAACGGGTACAAATTCCCACAGACATAGTTTAAAGTCTTGTGAGATGCCTTCGCATAATGATCACATACAAGTCACTCTTTTATATATCATGGTCTGGTGTCCAAATACTTTTGACCATATAGTGTACACCCCTCACTCAGTCTTTTCACCTGCCAGTGGCGGAGTCTCTGAGAGAGCTGTACCAATTATTGAAAAACACGCCATGACCTCCACAAACACCTTACCCTGGTGTAGGCACCTCAACCTGACAGTAGAGGTCACACTTGTACACAGACAATAAAGCCCAGTTGCCCTTACTCCCTCAGGCACAGCCAGATATGTCTGTTTGTTTGGATGCCCAGCCAGGTCAATAGCACCAGCCGGAATTCGGATCTCGCTGAGCTCAAGATCTCAGTAGTGGTGGTGGGCTAGTGCTTTGAGTGGGTGCCCACCGTTCATATAATTTACCTGCAGCCGATTAAGTACGATTCAGATTCATGTTTACACCGGTAATTATAGTAATGTCTCTAATTTTACTTAGAGGGGTAGATGGGTAAAATCCACTTTAAATTATTTGCACATCATTCATCCTGATTCACCACTTCATTCTAGTCAAGTTTGTGCTGATCTAGAGCACTGGGCACACATCTGGAATACCCCGGTGCTCTGGACACGGCACTAATTCATTGTAGGGCCCCCACATGACCATTCACTTACTCAAGTCTAGGCTTAAGTAAGGGCAGTTGTAGCCTAGTGGTTAAGATACTGGACCAGTAATCGAAAGGTCACTGGTTCAAGCCCCACCACTGCCAGGTTGCCACTGTTGGGCCCTTGAGCAAGGCCCTTAACCCTTAATTGCTTAGACAGTATACTGTCACAGTACTGTAAGTCACTTTAGATAAAAGTGTCTGCTAAATGCTGAAAATGTAAATGTAGGTCTAGGGCAGTGGCGATTTCTCTAAGACTGCAAGGGAAGCTCAGCTTCCCCTAAAATGTCAAAAATTAAATGGTGAAATATGTACAGTTGTGTTAACATTTCATTGACTACAAATGCGTTAGAACACGTTCATCTTGAAGACGAGTTCGTTCAGAATCAGCTACTTATCACAAATCGACTCGATTTTGTTAACTTAACTCATACGTTCCCGGAGCGTCAATGCATTTACCCACAGACGCTGAGCGTCTCTTTGCTTCTATGGGGCTGCATGGGCGGGACTTCGAAACTCGCCGGTCATTAGATAAATGCCACGATTTTGTCTCGCCCCCGGACGCTGAGCGTCTCTGGGGGTGAATGGAGCTGTGGGCGGGTCTGGACGCTGAGCTTCTGCAAGATGATTGGAGGATCAGTCGAAAGGCTGAATCCCGTTTTGATTGACAGCTATCACTAGGAGCTTCAGTCCCATCGCGGATTTTGCGAGTGAAGTCGATAGACAAACTGCAACCCATTTCATGCCATTTTCTTGAAAACTAACAAAGGGGAGAATTTATACATTTATATATAAATAAATTGACAAATTTTATGATGGAAGCCGACAATGAGCTTCCCCTCTTTGAAAGACCAGCAGCCGCCACTGGTCTAGGGGCAGTTTTAGATAGCCAATACACCCTCTGCATGTTTTAGGAGTTGGGAGGAGACCTATGTGGAGAACATACAAAACTTCTCACCCATACTCAATCAGTTTTTAATTCAATAAGCTTAATTAGTATGACCATATTCGGTCAGAGTTTTGCCAGTGCTATATTGTATAACTGCATTAAATACTAAACCAAGGTAATGAACAAACCCAGGTCCAAAGTCCCAGTGTTACTGTGCACCACCCACTCAACCAGCTGCGCCACGTGCCACACATACCACACACACACACACACACCCACCCACACACACACACACACACACACACACACACACACACACACACACACACACACACACACACACACACACACACACACACACACACACAAACATACACACAGTTTCTTATTCACTTACACCTAAGAGCAATTTAGAGAAACCAATTCACCTACCAGCATGACTTTAGTAGATGAGAGGAAATCAGAGTACATGAAGGATACGTTCACACAGGGGGACACAGGGAGAACATGCCAAATCCACATGGGCACAATAGACTAAAATGCATTTATTTGTCATACTGTTTAAACAAATACACATGTACAGTGCAATGAAATTCTTTTTTTATCTCATGATAACCCAAACGTTGTGGGTTCGAAACCCGGCTTGGCTAAGCAGCCACTGTTGGGCTCTTCAGCAAAACTCTTAACTCTCATGGCTCCAGGGGCGCCGTATAATGACAAACCGTGTAACTGTAACTGTGTGTACTGTATGGTGGGAAATGTGTGATCATTTGGGGTTGAAAAAAACTCATCATGGACTCCATAAAGTATCAGGAGATTTAAATAAAACTAGATTTAGAGTTAGATCTTCCAGCAGAAGAATGATATGAAACCTACGCCTAGCACAAAACTGGTTGTTAAAATGGCTCCTTCTGTGTTTCGGTACATTCCTAGGACCTTATTAATGGCTTTTCAACAATAAAAAAATAAATAAGTTGTAGATTAGCTCTGTTAGGCTGGAAACAACAGCACTGTGTAAATATAAAGCTAAAAACAAAGACAGGAAAACATTATAGAACATTTAGTTATGCTGTGCTGTACTCGACACACGTACAGATAAGGTTCTCGTAGGCCGGTCATGATACGATAAAGATTTTGTACATTCCATGGACAGAATGACGAGGCCGATGCGATACTCATGTGAATCATGCATTCTTTTATAAGATCAGACATTCCTAAAACTCAACAGCTAAAACTGAACCCAGCCTTTATAAACAATCGCACAAATTCAACTAAATAAAACCCAACTCACACGTCAACTAAATTTACTTTGTCGTTCATTTTCACTCAGGGTGGCACATTGGTGCAGTGGGTAGCGCTGTCGCCTCATAGGCGAAAGGCCTGGGCAGAGATGGGCAAGTCACACAAACAGCGACTTCAGATTTGACTCGGACTCATGGCTCACAAAAAATGACTCGTGAACAACAAGAGTCCCTAGCGTCAGCATGTGTTAACATTAGTTATGTGTGACAATTATATCAATTATATATATATACATCTGATGCTGTTATTTGCATTTATTCAGTTTGCGTCACACAGATGATGTGTCAATAAAACGCTTGATTGGCTTTCTAACGAGTTCGTGTTTTACTTCACAACCGGGAAAAGTTTTGAGGTTTTTAATTATAAGCACATTTACAAAATAACAGATTCTATTCCTAATGGGACACGCGCTTATAAATGTGTGTGTGTGTGTGTGTGTGTGTGTGTGTGTGTGTGTGTGTTTGTCTGCACTGTGATGGACTGGCAATTCGATTACTCACATCTGGGAAGAACAGACTTCAGTTACCGTCTGCTTTTATTTGGGAGGCTGAAAGAAAACTGACGGCCATGTAGACACGGTGAGAACATGTTCAACTCAACAACAGGGAGCACAATCAAGGATCAAACCCAGAGCAATGTGGATGAGCTGCACCCACTCTACCAGCTGCTGCACTGCTGCCTTAATTTAAAAGAGATATTCTAGCTTAATCCTGAGTGCTTTATCCTGGTCAGGGTCACGGTGGGTCTGGTTTTCACTTTTAAACATAGCCAGTCATGTTTGTACGTAGACACCCAAGAGCATCACTGGGATTCAAACCCTGGAACCCTGGAAAACAACAACAAACAGAAACCTGTTGTATTAGTATTAAATATGAAAAACCTGGATGAGTGAGGATAGAGTTTATTATTATTTTAAATCAGAGTTTATGGGTCAGTGTTCTGGTCTTCATCATGACCATTCTAATTCTTTAGTTCTATGCTCTAAATGCCCCCCCCCCCCCCCCCCCATATACAGATGCCAAAATGATAAATAAACATATTCCACTTACTAGCTTTGCGTAAAGTTAAGATCTGTCAGTGATCCCATTAGTTGCTGATAAGGCAGGAATGTTTGAGAATGGACCCCCCCCCCCCCATGAATGGTACCCAGCCCGTGTTAAATATAAAAGACTTTATTATATGACATGTTGACAAAGGGTGAGGAGGCATTGCAGTAATTCTGCTCTGGTTTTAATGTCTAGTTCACAGCGTCCTCTAGAGGAAGAAATCTGAAATGCAACGCAATAAGCTGACAATATTATTAGGACCTTAATCATTTCGTTTCATGTTCAAAAGTGCAGATTAGGTATAAATACACCTGACCATGAGTCTGTTGGAGATCTCGTTTAAAAAACAAATGGTAATAAAACAGTGATGTGATCCATGTGATCTTTTCAGCTATAACAACAGCCACTTCTCTGAGAGCTTCTCACAAGATTTTGAAGTATGTCTGTGGGAATTTGTGCCTTTTTAGTCAACAGAGCATGTATATGGCTGGGTATGTTTGTTGGTTAGAAAGCAGTTCAGTGGGACTGAGGTCAGGGAACTGAGCAGGACACTTAAGTTTCTTAAACCTGAAGAACAGGAAAAGACCATCCCTAAACTGTTACTACAAAGTTGGACGCATATCATTTCTGTTATAAAAATAGATTATAAAAGATTTATACACCTGTGCTAGCACCTGCCAGCAGATTTTGAGGCTGAAACACAAACACACACACACACACACACACACACAAAACATAGCTGAGATGTTTGTGGCTATATATTTATATACACCAACCAGGCATAACATTATGACTGTGAAGTGATGATGGTTATGATGTTATGATGGTGAAGTGAATAACACTGATTATCTCTTCATCACGGCACCTGTTAATGGGGGGGATATATTAGGCAGCAAGTGAACATTTTATCCTCAAAGTTGATGTTAGAAGCAGGAATAATAGGCGTGCTTGAGGATCTGAGCGAGTTTGACAAGGGCCAAATTGTGATGGCTAGACGACTGGGTCAGAGCATCTCCAAAACTGCAGCTCTTGTGGGGTGTGTCCCGGTCTGCAGTGGTCAGTATCTGTCAAAAGTGGTCCAAGGAAGGAACAGTGGTAAACCGGCGACAGGGTCATGGGCGGCCAAGGCTCATTGATGCACATGGGGAGGGAAGGCTGGCCCGTGTGGTCCGATCCAACAGACGAGCTACTGTAGCTCAGATTGCTGAAGTTCATGCTGGTTCTGATAGAAAGGTGTCAGAATACACAGTGCAGCACAGTTTGTTGTGTATGGGGCAGCATAACTGCAGACAGTTAAGAAGGTGGTCATAATGTTATGCCTGATCGGTGTATAATATAATCTATATTAAATAAATTTCTTTATTTTATAGGTTGCAGACCTGAGATTCCCCCTGTTTTAAGAGGAACACTTTGACAAGTCATCAGTGAGGAACAGTGGTCACAAATGAAAGCTCACTCACTGGTACTGATGCCACTTTACAGATTTGTTACAGATACTCCGAGTCATACAACGTTTTGTTTTGTAACAGCCCAGCCACAAACATCTCAGCTATGTTTCGTGGTTGCCCTGGGAGCAAAACTGAAATCCATGCAGCTAAAGGGTGGGTCCACACAATGACAACATCTGTGGGACACGTGAAGGCCTGGACTATGGAGATCCCCTAAGCGTCAAGCTCCATTTCCTCTCAAACATCTGGAGAGGGTCATGGCTAAGTACTTTAAATTTTGGGTGGGAACAATTCTGCACTCGCAGCCCATCTATAAGCTGATATTTACGTGGGTAACCTTTTTGGATGTTTTTATTGGGTATGGCCACCATAGTGGTGCACTTTGTTGTTATGCATTGAAAAATACCATTTGTAAGCATCGGTGCCGTTTCAGTTCTACTGGAGGGGTGGATCACCATTGTTCCAAAAGATTCCCTGTACATATGTAGGTAGATTTTCCTTCATCTACCAAAGACATGACAGAGGGTGGACTGGCTATGATAAATTACCCCGAAATGGGGTAATTTAAGTACACATACAGTGTATCACAAAAGTGAGTACACCCCTCACATTTCTGCAAATATTTTATTATATCTTTTCATGGGACAACACTATAGAAATAAAACTTGGATATAACTTAGAGTAGTCAGTGTACAACTTGTATAGCAGTGTAGATTTACTGTCTTCTGAAAATAACTCAACACACAGCCATTAATGTCTAAATGGCTGGCAACATAAGTGAGTACACCCCACAGTGAACATGTCCAAATTGTGCCCAAAGTGTCAATATTTTGTGTGACTCCATTATTATCCAGCACTGCCTTAACCCTCCTGGGCATGGAATTCACCAGAGCTGCACAGGTTGCTACTAGAATCCTCTTCCACTCCTCCATGATGACATCACGGAGCTGGTGGATGTTAGACACCTTGAACTCCTCCACCTTCCACTTGAGGATGCGCCACAGGTGCTCAATTGGGTTTAGTCCATCACCTTTACCTTCAGCTTCCTCAGCAAGGCAGTTGTCATCTTGGAGGTTGTGTTTGGGGTCATTATCCTGTTGGAAAACTGCCATGAGGCCCAGTTTTCGAAGGGAGGGGATCATGCTCTGTTTCAGAATGTCACAGTACATGTTGGAATTCATGTTTCCCTCAATGAACTGCAGCTCCCCAGTGCCAGCAACACTCATGCAGCCCAAGACCATGATGCTACCACCACCATGCTTGACTGTAGGCAAGATACAGTTGTCTTGGTACTTCTCACCAGGGCGCCGCCACACATGCTGGACACCATCTGAGCCAAACAAGTTTATCTTGGTCTCGTCAGACCACAGGGCATTCCAGTAATCCATGTTCTTGGACTGCTTGTCTTCAGCAAACTGTTTGCGGGCTTTCTTGTGCGTCAGCTTCCTTCTGGGATGACGACCATGCAGACCGAGTTGATGCAGTGTGCGGCGTATGGTCTGAGCACTGACAGGCTGACCTCCAACGTCTTCAACCTCTGCAGCAATGCTGGCAGCACTCATGTGTCTATTTTTTAAAGCCAACCTCTGGATATGACGCCGAACACGTGGACTCAACTTCTTTGGTCGACCCTGGCGAAGCCTGTTCCGAGTGGAACCTGTCCTGGAAAACCGCTGTATGACCTTGGCCACCATGCTGTAGCTCAGTTTCAGGGTGTTAGCAATCTTCTTATAGCCCAGGCCATCTTTGTGGAGAGCAACAATTCTATTTCTCACATCCTCAGAGAGTTATTTGCCATGAGGTGCCATGTTGAATATCCAGTGGCCAGTATGAGAGAATTGTACCCAAAACACCAAATTTAACAGCCCTGCTCCCCAGTCACACCTGGGACCTTGACACATGACACCAGGGAGGGACAACGACACATTTGGGCACAATTTGGACATGTTCACTGTGGGGTGTACTCACTTATGTTGCCAGCTATTTAGACATTAATGGCTGTGTGTTGAGTTATTTTCAGAAGACAGAAAATCTACACTGCTATACAAGCTGTACACTGACTACTCTAAGTTATATCCAAGTTTCATGTCTATAGTGTTGTCCCATGAAAAGATATAATGAAATATTTGCAGAAATGTGAGGGGTGTACTCACTTTTGTGATACACTGTACATGCTCATACACTACATAGTACACGTACAGTATATACACATGCATACACAGATACATGCACTTACACACACAGCATTTAGCAGACGCTTTTATCCAAAGCGACTTACACAATGAGCAATTGAGGGTTAAGGGTCTTGCTCAGGGACCCAACAGTGGCAACTTGGTGGTGGCGGGGTTTGAACCGGCAACCTTCTGTTTACTAGTCCAGTACCTTAACCACTGAGCTATCACTGGCCCCCTACATATAAACATGCATGTAAACATGTATACTCACATATACACATGCATACACACATATACACATATACACATGCATACACACATATACACATGCATACGCACATACATACACACAAATACATAGACACATGCACACTCAAAATTACATGCACATAAACCCACATATTCATACATGCTCACATACACATAGACACATACATATACATATACAGTACATACAAATACACACACACACACACATACAAAACACACATACACACAAAGACACATGCATACACATACATAAACACACATACACATGCATACACATGCATACACAGGCACATGCACATACACATACGCACATACAGTACATTCGAATATACACTCACACATAGTATATACACATACATACTCACATATACACTAAAAGACACACATACAGACACATACACCACACTTGTACACATATTTACATGCAAACACAGACACAGACACACACACACACACACTCATAATTGTAAGTTGCTTTGGACAAAAGCTTCTACTAACTACCATCAATGTAAATGCTGTTTTAACACCTCAGATATCAGTGTTGATCTAATGATCATTAGTATTGTTACCATTGACGACAACAAGACTTCTTTTCTGAATTATTGTTATAGAGGATTGTTTGGCATCTTCACAACACTATTATTTTGCTAAGTTTGTTTTTACTTTTACTTTATACTTAAATATGCCAAGCACCCATCTGCCCCAGAGGGAAAAAAGATAATTAAAATGAATCATAAATGATTTGATTAAAGCCACAGCTAAGTCGCTCCACTATTTCAGCCCTGTAAGTAGCAATACGATGATTTTTTTTAAGATGAAATGAGAACAACTGGTCTGGACCCAGCTGGAGAACATACTGTTCCGTTCATTGCTGTGAACAACACATAAAGGTGTGGCTCTACACTCTAAAACCACATTGAACCAAAATCATCAGGCTTTTATTATGTTAGCTCTCGTTACTACGATAACAGACCAAAACAGAATTGATGAATTTTATCTTAAGTGCACAAGCACAATATTGTTCAAGTTTTTAATATCTGATCCTTAAACCCCAGTGAATACAACTCTAATTCTATGTATTACTTATTGTAAATAATTTCATTACATAATAAATGAAGGTATGAATGATTTCTTTCGACTGCTCTCCTTAGGGCTCGCCTGAGCTGATTGTTCATCCACATCCACAGTTTTTACCCTTCCTAATGCATCCCTCCTATCAATCAGGGCTTGGGACCTGCACAAATAGTGCACTTATATGATTTGTGTCCCCCTAATGGCTAGGTACACTTACCACCATGCGTCTCCTGGATTTGTGAGCCCAGCTTTAAATTTAAACCACAGGGACTCAGGGGTCAGCTCACAATTATCGGAACCTTAAATTTACTAAATCTTCATCTTTATCAAAAAAGACTGCTTAGGGGTCAAGGTATGTGTACTTTACATCAATTTGTGTTGTAATTGAATGTCATGATTCCTTCAAATGTTCTGTCTTCAACGATTGGGTCACATACATTTTGAAAATTGCAAATTGCAGCATTTTGCTGACCGGTCAAAAAAGCTGCATGGGGGGAGACCATGTTCCTGACAGTTTCAGGTCCATAACTTTCTGGTGCAAGGTGTCATGGAGTGTGTCTCTGAGAATTTGCACCCATTTAAGTCAGTTAATATTGAGGTTAGGTACTAAAGTCAATCAAGTTCCAATTCATCCAAAAGGGGTTCAGGTCAGGGAGCTGTGTAGGCCAACAGAGTTTCTCCACATCAATTCATGTCCATATGGACGTCCACCTCTGGCTGCACGTACACTTGAGTAGAAATATTTCACTCACCACCTCTGATTCCCAGAGGTTCCCATATTACAGTAAATGCAAGTTCCCAACATACCTTTGGGTTCCTCCCACGCTCTGGCTTTCCTGGGTCTGGTGGTTCCTCTTCATATTTCTTAGGTGTGATCATCTCAAACCTGGATTACGAATCGCTGATGTGACTGAACAACCTGCATGAGTGTGATCGTTTCGAAATAAGCGACTGACTAAGCTTAAGAAAAATGTTAAGATTAGTAGTAGTACTGCTAAAGATAACATGCCAAAAGTATTTGGACACCCTTCTTAATGATCAGGTGTTTCAGCCACACTCACTTCTGACAGGTAAATGAAACATGAATTATATAAAAATAAATGGTTTCACACTTTACTTAACACATTTGGTTGTGAGCCAGGCCTTCTCATTTAACATCAGTCTCAGACCTCACAAACAGACTGAATAGGCACAAATTCTCACAGACACCCTCCAAATTCTTATGGAAATGCCAACCTAAAACTGTAAACAAATCACTGGCAGATTAGCTAAAGAAAAATAAAAAGCTATAGAGTATGAATAACAATTACATAATGTTGTATTGCAATAGGGAGGCACGGTGGCTCAGTGGGTAGCACTGTCGCCTCACAGCAAGAAGCTCCTGGGTTCGATCCTAGAGCGGGGTGGTCCGGGTACTTTCTGTGTGGAGTTTGCATGTTCTCCCCATGTGCGTGCGGTTTCCTCCCACAGTCCAAAAACAGTCAGGTTAATTGGAGACACTGAATTGCCCTATAGGTGAATGGGTGTGTGTATATGTGTCTGCTCTGCGATGGACTGGCGCCTTGTCCAGGGTGTTACTGTGTGCCTTGCGCCCATTGAAAAGCTGGGATAGGCTCCAGGACCACACCCCCGCGACCGGATTGAATAAGCAGTTAAGAAAGTGAGTGAGTGAATTAATGTATTGCAATAAGTAACAGGTCTTTGATTATACATAAATAAAATTATTTACCATTGTTAAGAAACTTCCTCTCTAAAACTGTTTGGACATGGTACATTACATTTATTTTATTTTTTACATTTACACTCTGGTCTATAAAAATAACAAAAGTTCCTGTCTGATTTTGGTCTGAGAACAAGCCCTGGGCTGCATCTGAAATCCCCAAATTCTGCAGCCCTGCACTGAGGAAATGATGAAAGTAACTCGAGTACAGTAGAGAAAACAAGGGTGAGGTGAATCTCACTGCATCATTTGTTTTCTGTGGCATTCCTTTCACTTATGAAACCCTGGGAGGCGGAAACAAGGCCAGTACGTTTAGATCTGTTGCTACAGGCCATGACATTTTCAGCGGAAGATGGGTAAGATTTATCTGAGACGATGAGTTAGGATTTACAGTGCAGATGTCGGTGACTAATCTGAGTGTTTGTGTCAGCTGGTATTTGCATGAACGATTTTTGTAACTTGACTCAGAGAGGGTTGAGCAAGGGTTAGACGTGTGGGAGTTCCAGTTGCAGGCGTTGAGAGGGTCCAGTGACTCCTCTTTAACTCAAAAACACCCTCCAGCTTCTCTTTGCGCATATACCATCACATACCTTTACGTGCACACATCTGGACTAAACTGGAACAGAACCTGGACTGAACCTGGACCAAACCTGCACAGAACCTGAACTGAACCTGGACCAAACCTGCACAGAACCTGAACTGAACCTGGACTAGATCTGGATTTACATTACAAAAGGTATCTGGACGTTTAATAGTGATCATTTCTAGGAGTACACTTGCTCGGAGAGGATGATTTGGAAAGCAGCCATCTGTTGCACCCAACTCTGGCTCGTCTTGACCACCGTGACCGGCCATCTCACTGAGGAGCAGAAGGAGCAGATTGTGGATTTGCACAACATGTACCGCTCCAAGGTGGAACCCAGTGCCGCCAATATGATAAGAATGGTGAGCTTACAATACACCTGCATCAGAATGCACATGTATGGAATTTAATAGACAGTGGGTAGCAGTGGTATAATAGGGTGGGGTTGCATTATAAATATATGCCAAACTGTACTACGGTATTTCATGGCATCTTATTTTCCAGTGCAGCTAAAATTTATCACTCAAAGAAAACAGTAATTTAGTTGGCCTTCGACAAAGATAATAGTTTGGCTACCTTGACCAGGTTTGCTATCCATGATGCCACAGTCATTCTTACCTTAAACCCCAAGGATGCCTTTATTTTTTACCTAAAATCTTCCCTAATATAGACAATCTTAATTCCTTCTTCTGAACTTACCAACTACAAAGGGTAAAGGCTGGCACGCTTTTCCTTTAACCCAATAAACCAGCCAGCTACCCCATAACGAGTTCATGTAACATCACTGGGCTAATAAGGACAACTAGCAGGTGTACTAAATGCCCGTTTATCAAATGAGAACAGAGCCATCTTAGATGTTTAATAGGGGCAACCCATCACAATAAACACAACCCCACGTCTCTCAGTCCCACAAACCGAACATGCCGACTGTGTGCAGACGTAGATGTTTAATCTAACAACTAGTTCATTTTAGAACTACAGTACAGGCTGTAAACAACAAGGACTACACTATACTACAATAAAAACTACACTATATGGCTAAAAGTATGTGGACACTTGACCATGAGCTTGTTGGATAGTTACAATTGTCACTGTTATGACGACTCCCCCCCCCCCCCCCCCCCCCCCATTCCACTTGGGAAGGCTTTTCCAAAGGATTTTGGGGTGTGCTTAGAGTCATTTGCTCTGACCATTTGGTCAGGGCTTGTCCACACCAAACGCATCAAATCATGTCACTGTTCACAGTGGCACAGTCAAGCTGCACATTATTATTTTTTTATTAAGCAGTGGGTGTGGCTGAAACACCTGAACTCAATAATTAGGAGGGGTCATAAAGTGCATTTACTTTGATTCTATGTTAAACAAAATTAAACAGAATAGAATTAAATAGAAATTGAGTAAGAGTTACCAGATGCACATTGCATTTGCATTGTCCTTTAGTTTTTCTCCCAATTTAGTCGTATCCAATTATACCTGATTGTATTTTCCGCCTCTGATGCTGCTGACCTTCACCACCTCATGACCGTAGGACCATAACTAAGGAGACACAAGGAGATCTGTATTGTGCACGGAGGGTCACGCACTGATCTACATTATCCCCTGTCTCCATCAATCAGCCAGCAGAGGTCGCAATTGCAGCAGTTATGAAGAATCCTCTTCAGCATTTCCTTCCTCTGATGAGCAAATCATTGTTCATGTAGGCATCCTAAAGCTTGAGATATCAGCTCTGGAGTGTTAGCGTGTTTTACTGCTGTGCCACCTGAGCACCTAGCATGTGTATTTATTTATTTATTTCTTAATCTGCCCCTTTATTAGGTTCAGCTATTTGGTATGTACACTCATTATACTTCATTATAGGTTTAAGCACTTTACAGGTATAATATATAATATAATATATAATATTACTGACTGTAGTGCATGTGTTGCTCTGTGCACTTTTTGATTTGACCCTCTCTTGTATTATTACCATAACTGACAACTAAACTAAACATTTGTGAGCTCTTCAGGTAAATGGATTCATTTTAACCTCTGGAATTATTAGTAAATTACTAGTTTACTGGGCTGCACAATGCCGGACCTGAAATAACTGAGCAATGTTATCACAGAACTGTGCTAGAACTGTCCTAAACCAAGCTAGACTGTTCTGGACCCCTAAAGAATACTTCACTTTAAACGGACATTGTTTGTATATTGTATAAATATTCTAGGCGTTTATGTTTGGGAATCAGAGATGTTGAAACATCATGTAAAGCAAACAGCAGAACCATTAAACCTGACATCTGGATGAAATTACGTGTGTTATTTTATTCATTTGGGTTTGGCCAGTGCTTGTTTTATTTCATGTATTTCATCTCTAGCTCTGTGTATTTTGTTCAAACAGATGTCAGACGTTTCATTTGGGATTTGTGAAACAAAATAATGTTTCTATTAATTTTATAAGTGACAGTTTAAGGGTTGTGAACAATGTTCTCTAGTGATGCAGTTCGGGCACTAGATCATTTCTCGTGACTGTGATTAACTGTGGATTTTACAGCCTATAAATCGAGGTTCATAACAGAGCTGATGTGTGAGAAACCTGAAGCTTTATAAACACAGAACACAAGCGATTGGGTGACAGATTATTAGTGATAACATTTGATGGCACATGTACATCCAGAATTATCTAGCAAGTTCTAGAAAAATCCAGAACTTTAATAAACCTTGTTTATTTAAAAGTTGTAGCCTAGTGGCTAAGATACTGGACTAGTAATTGAAAGGTTGCTGGTTCAAGCCCCACCACTGCCAGGTTGGCACTGTTGGACTCTTGAGCAAGGCCCTCAACCCTCAATTGCTTAGACAGTATACTGTCACAATACTGTAAGTCGCTTTGGATGTATATGTAAATGTCTCCATGCTCAGTGAGGTGGATGATTAAAGAGGCAAAAATAGACTAGAACCAGCCTTTACTTCTAACAGTGTTTCCATATCTGTTCCAGTCATACACTGGAGTTTCTTCAAACCGAGTATTTCTTCAAGTCATGTGAGCGTATCATTTCCTTTATATAATTTATGAAGGTTGTGTATATAATCTCAAGAACACCCCACACACAGTGAAGTATGGCGGTGGGAGCATCATAATATGCGATGGCTTCTCCGCCAATATTTTTGGAGCATAGCCTATCCAATTTTATGACCTGAATCCTATTAAGAATTTGTCTTAACATTGTGGAACTGAAGACAGTGTGCCAAAAGAAATGGGCCATAACTAAATCCCAGTGCTGCAAAAGCTAGTTATTTCTTTATGCCATTGTTTATACTGATAAATACATAATTTTATTGTGTCCTATTTCATCCATACTAAAAGTGAATTAAACAACCAAACTATTAAAAACTAAAGTGTTGAACATGGTTCTACGAAGCATCTTCAAAAAGTTTCTGCACTTTTATATTTTGGTCATCAGCGGTGAGGGTGGGAGGAGGAGTAATCAGTCGTGTCTGAGAGATTGAGAGACACTTATATTCCGGATTTAGCGCCATCTGATTTCCACCTTTTTGGACGCTCAAAGCTTTAAGGGGAATAAGATTTTCATGCGCTGCATCAGCACTGTGTCAGTGGCTATGTGCTGATGGCATTAAAAAAAAAATGCATCGAAAGGTGCAGATATAGAAAAATGATATAATAATCTTAATCTTAATAAATAGAGTTTAAAAAGTGCTAAAACTTTTTGAAAAAACTCCGTATAATCAGTTCTACATTCCAGTGTTGATACTGAGCAGACAGCGTGTAGAGGGGTGTAGAGGGATGTAGATGGTCGATGATTCTGTAAATACCACTGCAAGATATGAAAGCACACAGAGGAATGAGAGTGTTGTCTGTGTCCAGGTTTGTGTACACCCTGTGTGTGTGTGTGTGTGTGTGTGTGTGTGTGTGTGTGTGTGTGTGTGTGTGTGTGTGTGTGTGTGTAATTCTCATGTGTTCATTCTGGCATCCTGCTTGGCTAGATTCAGGGGTGAAAGTGAGTGCATGACATTTGGAGTGTACGTTTGACGGAAAGCTTTTAGCGGTTATTTGTGTGAATTCTGCTGATTCAGCAGTGATGTGTACAGAAATGTGTCAGGGGTTGCATCTTACTGTTACACTCTTCCTGTGAAATAAGGTAAAAGGCAAAGCTGGTGATTTGAGCTCTAAACTTCACACTGAATCCTAATTTGATTAAATTAATTGAATGATTTATTGCAGCTATTTATTCATTTTTGGTGACATTTAAACCACTGAACCACTGAACAAACCACCGGAACACTGAACATAAGGGCAGTGGTAGCTGAGCGGTTAAAGTACAGGACTAGTAACTAAAAGGTCGCGGGTTCAATCATCTGCCAGTGGCCACTGTTGGGCCCTTGAGCGAGACCCTTAATCCTAAATTTTTTTGCAATGTATACAGTCTCAGTTGTAAGATGCTTTGGATAAAGGTTTCTGGCCCCCTGGTTGAGAACCACAGATGTACAGGACTATTGATAGTGCTGGTGAACTTGACTAACCAGGATAAATAAAATGTGATTTTGTGTTTAATTAGCTCTATCTCAAACTGGAGATATTAGAGGTATTAAATACTTTATTAACATGAACCCTCATTAAAATATTTTATAACATTTGTCACAAGTTAACATCATTCAGTCTTCTCCTATAACAGATAATACTAAAGAAGCCGAAGCAAAGAATCTGAGGCGTTCCTCAGTCTTCAAGAGAAAATAGTGGTTTTTTTTACTTTACCTTTTAAATGGTTTGTTGGCGCTGAGTTGTGGCATGTATTTGAGAATTTTGAGACTTGTTAACCCCTATAATGTCAACATCTTTGCAAATCCTAATCATGATCCTTGGAGTAATGAGGCCCAACGATGGATTGGCGTCCAGTCTGAGGTGCATTACGACATCGTGCTCAGTGATCCTGTGAAAACTGGACCCACTGTACCCTGGTCAAACATAAAAATGAATGAATGAAATCATGCACCTATGTGGATTTCTGTTGTTCTAGAAATGGGCTGAGAGAATCAGTAAGGTGGCTGTGAATTATTCTGCTCAGTGCATATGGAATCATAACCCAGACATAGAGGGAACACTTGGGGAGAACCTCTTCATGACCACCGGATCACCGAACATCAACAAAAGCCTGGCTAACTGGTACGGCTCAAACTATAACTCATTCAACAAAGCTAACCTAACAGTACATCATATAATAAAATGCTTCGTGTGACTGGATTTTACCGTAATCATGAATCAAATGCAGTTATTTTTTCCAACCAGGTTTAATGAACGTGAGCATTATGACTTCGATAGTGATGACTGTGCTGCCGATAAACTGTGTGGACACTACACACAGGTGAGATCCTCCCAGCATACCTAGCCTAACCTAACCTAGCCTGTATTTATTTGTGAATAAAAATACAATTGTAAGAAATTCTGATTAAACAGTGTACTATAAGGAAGGTTAGTGGTTCTAAACGTTGTGTGGTTGTTTTAGATGGTTTGGGCTCAGAGCACTCTGGTCGGCTGTGCTGCAAATCTCTGTGAGACTGTTCAAGGTTCGGACTATAAACACGCATGGTTGCTGGTCTGCAACTATGAACCAGCGTAAGTCTGTGCTCTGTGCTTGCTTATCGTAAGTAGTGACAGATTTCAGTCAAGCTATGTTGGTACTGATCCTAAAGCAGGGGCTTTTTGGGGCTGGGATGAGCTTAGTATTGTGCATGCTATACCAGTTTCTAACTTAAAAAACTAATTTCTGTGAACTTTTTTGGACAAAGTCAATATATGCATGAGCTTTACAACTGTGTGTAGCTGAATGGTCAAGACAAGTCAAAGATAAAAGTGCTCCAGACTGACACAGTCATGGTGGTTTGACCAAGATCAGGGCACAGCGGTCTTTAGACCAGGCTCCCGAACCAAGACCGGTCTCAGGAGCTATTTTTATGCTTCTTAAACAACATGCTTAATAACCAAGCAACAGATGGATTTATTTTAATTTATTTAATTATTTTAATTTAAATGTATCTGATGGGGTTAATTGTATATCAATAACATCAACTGCTAAATCCATGCATCTAAGCTACGTCTCTTTCTGTTTCTAGTGGTAATATGGTAGGAGTCCAGCCATATGAGGCAGGAGAGTCATGTTCCAGATGCCCGGATGATAAGGCAGACTGCATTGACAATGCTTGTGGTAAAATTAACTTCCTTTCCTCTACATGTAGCCTTCTGTTTATTCTAAAGTGATCATCACTATGCTCTAGCCCATCTGAACGGTTCACTCTGTGCAGTGAGGACTCTGAAGTTCTCACTCTGCAGGGGGAATTAAAACAACAGATGATTAGAACACACAAGTCTAAAAGACATAATTGTGAAAGTCTTAATTGAATTGTATTAGCATGTACCCCCTCTGGTAAGTGTATCGCTATCAGACTCTTCATTTCACCAGCCAGCACTGAATTCTTTCATAGAGCTTTGAAGGAACACACTAGACTCAAGCATTTCAGACAGTAGGAGACGCTGCTGCAGTGACAATGCAGTCATTCTTCATCTGCCTACCTCAAAAACAGCCAATCATATCTGTATAGCACCTGACCAGGCCAGTTGCACCACTGAGATTCAAACCTTTGTTCCAGCAGTGGTGGGCTAGAGTAAGGGCAGAGCTTCACCACCCAAGTGTCAGTGATTATACTCTATAAGGAAAAACAACACCAAACAATCTTAGCTGTCTGGTCGAGGCACTGACACGAGTAATGGAGACACATAGGACACAGCGACAACCTCCTTACACCGTATGGTTCTCAATGACAATCTAACACTGACTGGTGTAAAGAAGTGGCTGAGTTCACCTGCCTTCTTCGGACAGCGTGGGGGTGGTGCAAGCAGCAAATTCAATTGAGAAAGAAAGGTGAAAATGGAAGAAAAATAAAACAAATAACAAAACTGCCTGCTCATGCCACACAGCGGGGTAGGATGTGAATTGCTTAAGTGTATAATGTAGTACATCATTCTGGAAGAAATCTGTTTCATCTTTACTTTGCCTTTTTAGTCTAGAGATCTTTTCTAAAAGTCAGATTAAATCTCAGTTGTCACTGAGTACTAATACATTTACAGTTCTGAATTTCAGTCATTTTGTAAACAGTAAAATAATAAAAACAATTCATTTTTCTTACAGATGATATAGAGATATTTTCAGTGGAACCCAGTCTGGAGATGTGGCCGACAGTCAGTCCAACACCAGAGGATGAAGGTTCAGTGGAACCCAGTCCGGAGATGTGGCCGACAGTCAGTCCAACACCAGAGGATGAAGGTTCAGTGGAACCCAGTCTGGACATGAGAATGACAGATAGTCCTGTATCAGACGCTGAAGTGGAACCCAGTCTGGAAATGATGACAATTAGTTCCATTCGTGAGGCTGTAATTTCAGCGGGGTCCATAAAATTGTCTTCAGCTACGCTACTGCTACTGCTCACTGGTTTATTTGCTTCCATCACATTGTAATGACTTGTGTGCAAATTTCTCTAAAGGTTTAATTTTTTATCTGTATGTGCAAACTCATTTGGTCAGAAGAGACAAAAGCTGCGTCAGAAATCGCATACTTCCATACTGAACAGTACGCGAAAGCAGTACGTGAGAGGGTAGTGTGCCTGAATACGTTGTATACATTAGATAGATAGATAGATAGATAGATAGATAGATAGATAGATAGATAGGTAGGTAGGTAGGTAGGTAGGTAGGTAGGTAGGTAGGTAGATAGATAGATAGATAGATAGATAGATAGATAGATAGATAGATAGATAGATAGATCACTTTATTAATCCCAGAGGGAAAGTCAAGTATTACAACAGCTCAAGGTACAATAGAAAAAAGTATTAAGTAAATAAAAGACTTCGTTAAAATTATTAATTGAATAGGCTAAAGAAATGCATAAGAAATATTATAAGAAATATAAGTACGTACGAGGTTGCGTGCACACTTGCGTACTGAAAGAGCGTACTACTTTACCGGCTGAGCAGTGCATACTGCCTCCAATCTAGTATGTACTGTTTAAGTTTGTGATTTCGGACACAGCCAAAATGAATTTTAAGTCAATTAAAATCACTACAGTTTCGTTTGACGAAGAAAAACCTTCTGCATGATTATAAATGGATTGTGGAAATAAATGTGTAATGTTTAACACACAGATAGATATATGCTTTCTTTTTAAGGGTGTGTTTACATGACATGTCAGGAACGATTGCTGTTCTACTGAAATGTACTGATTTGTAAGAATACATTTGAAAATCAAACAATTTTTAATTCCTGGGTAAATATTTCATACTGGAACTGAAAGACTGAACTGGACTGTTAAAAAAAGAGGAATCGGCCACTGCAGAACATTATATTCGTATCATGTCTTATTATTTTAATGCAGTGTATTGTATTACTGTATTTTATTCCTTTTATTTGTTACTTGAACGAAATGCAGATTTTGCTAAAATGTACATATCATCATATTAAAAGTTTCTCCTAAATAACTGTTCCATTATCAGAACTGGCAGAAGTGTGACGTTCTTAAGCACTATTAATCCTATATAAAAGGTTCAGATAAAGGTTGACGTATGGCTTATAAAAAGCACATGCATAAATGTACTTAAAGTAAATGAAAAATAAAAAGTATTTCTTTAAAAAGACTCATTTTTTGTGTTTATTGAGGGCACGATGTACACATCCATGACACTGAGGTTACGTAATGGTTTGTACTACTACTGCATGAATCAGCTTCAAATTTAATACAAGTAACATCACCATCTATAGCTAACCACAGCAAAAACAGAGTAATTTCATCAATTCATCATAAATTAGACATTTTAAACATATAAAACCTGATGTTAAAGGTGTAGAAACTATTTAAGTGGTTAGCCTGTTATGTATTGACATTTTTGGCATTTAGCAGATGCTTTTATCCTAAGTGGCTTACAGTATACAGTCCAGGCAATTGAAGGTTAATGGCCTTGCTCAAGGACCCAACAGTGGCAACCTGGCAGCGGTGGGGCTTGAACCAGCAACCTTCTGCTTACTACATTCTGCCCTTATGTACATGTCATGTCCTCTTTGTTAGATGAGAACTGTTTGTGTTAATAGGCTGAACCGTTACAGGACGTTCTGTTATAATGTTAACCAGTGCACAGTGTGTTATGACGGCGTGTTAGGGCAACTTTAAAGAAAAATATTTTTATTTTAAGTTTCGATTTTGAGAAAAAAGTCTAAATAATTTCAAGAATAAAGTCGTACAAGTTTCGATTTTGAGATTAAAGTCGAAATGATTACGAGATTAAAGTTGAAATAATAACGAGATTAAAGTCGAAATAATTACGAGATTAAAGTGGAAATATTATGGCCATAGCAACCTCCTTGAGTTAAAATAAGGGATGTTCATGATTTGTTATACTTTCATATCGGTTTCACAAATAAAGAAATCCCCAATCTCCTGCACATCAGCACCAGTTTGTTATTAGTATAAGGACAGTGAAACAGCTTTGTAATAAACTGGGTTTATTTAGAAGAATGTGTGCCACCAGTGCGTTCGGCGTCTGCGTCGTCAGCAGTACTTCAACCGAGCCTTGTATACGATAAACTAAAGCCGTACGGCATCGCTGTAAATGGTTGCATTGACAGGTTTAGTCGTCATGTCATGTGGATGGAAGTGTACAACACAAACAAGCACCCAGAAATAATCGCGGGTTATTGAATAGCCACAATAACGCTCATTATAAGCTGCTCTCGGCGCTTGCATGCTGATCCAGGTACTGAGACCCGAGCTTCTCTGAACTGCGACGGCTGCACACTCTTTGGCCATAATATTTCGACTTTATTCTCATAATCATTTCGACTTTAATCTCGAAATCGAAACTTATACGCCTTTATTCTCGTAATGAAAACATAAAAAAAATTTTTTTCCACAGTGGCCCTAATACGCCGTCGTAGTGTGGCACTAGACTAACATAAAAGTAAAATCAGGATCATAATTCTGTGTCGTTACAATCATAAAATCTCACTATTTTTTTTATATTTCACTTTTGAACATATCAGATTAATTAGACAAAAACCCTGTGATTACAGATGGATTGTGGATATAAATGTGTGTCTGATTAATCTGATATTTTGTGCTTCAGTCTGACAGTGTAAATGTAAAATCACCAAAATTCCATCAATTATTTTAATGGTAAAATAACAAAAATGTCAACTAAAATGTTTTAACAGGTAAAAATTTACATGTCAGTTGACATGATTGGCTGTGTCTCTTGGGTTGTCCAAAGCCCTGTGATGATTGGCACACTGTCCAGGCTATTTGAGTCTTACACCCAATGTTACTGGGAGTAAACCGGACACACTGAGACCCTGACCAGGATAAAGTGGGTGGTTAACATAAAGAGTGGAGAGGTGTGTGAGGGGTGAGCAGTGAGAGTGAAGAGGGGTGGGAGGGGTGAACAGTGAGAGTGGCACTAATGTGATGATGTATAGAACTGTGTGATGTCATAATGGTCCTGCAGCAGGTAAGTCTGAGCACCGGAGCATTTCAGCTCAGTGTGAGTTTGACCGTGGAAGAGAGCAGGTGAAAAAATGTCTTGTCTGCTGTGGTTTTTGTCGAAGCTCCGTCCGAAGACTCGGGAACGGCCAGATGGCGACCCTGAAGAGGACGGACCTGAGACCCAGAAAAAAAGCAAACGTGGAAAGAAATGGTTGGGTAAAAACTGGAGGAGGATTTTTAAGAAAAAGAAGAAGGTGGAGGGTGATGGAGAGGCAGGACAGAGCAGTGTAACACCGAGGCCATCGAACATGGACCATGGAGATGGTGCTGAAGTGCTTCTGGTGGAGAAAACTGAACCTGATCCTGCAGATGGAGAGGATTTGATGAGCTGCAGGCTGGATGGAGCTGAGAAGATCATCAGCCAGCAGCAGAGTGAGTAGATGAAACCACTTGGACGGGACGGGGAGGGTCCTATAATAGACACATCAACAATAACAGGGTGGTGTGATGCTGGAAACCATCATGAAGTTCATTATTCATAATATTTCTTCATTTTAAAGCTCCAGATCAAATCCTGGATGAAACTGATGCAGCAGATGAAGAAAGAGCTACTGAAGATCTCAGCAACATCATGCTGGATGAGGATAGAGCTGCTGAAGATGTCGGGAACTTCCCACTGGATGAGAATGAGGCTGGTGCCGAGCGTCTTTTAGGTGAGTAAAGTTAAACCTGGATCAGGTCACATAGTACCAACACGGCTGGGCACAGGGTAAAAGTGGTTATTAAAACACCACCTGGAGAAATAAAGAACTCTGTTTTTTATTGTCAAGCAGGAAATGAGACCTTGGAAGTGATGGACCTAAACACAGGGACTGAGGATGAGGATATTAGAGAGCTTATGAACTTCCTCCAAGATAAAACTGAGGAACAGATTGAGCTCCTAAAGATGAAGGATACAGAAGCTGAGGTTGAGGCCATCACAGAGCTTAAGGAAAACCTGACGGATGATGTGGAGACACCGAGCAACAAGCTTCTGGGTAAGTAAACAAAAACATGCTGTTTTAACAGAGGCTTAAAAGACATGAAGTTCTCAATATTTCTTCTTGTTCAAGTAGGAGATCCGATCACAGAGGAGATGGATGCAGAAGGTGGATTTGCACTTGTTAAAGATTTGGTGAACGTTCTCCTGGAAAAGACAGAGGAAAAGATTGAGCTTCTGAATGTACAAGATGCAGAAGCTGAGACTGAAAACCTCATGGAGAACATGCTGGATGATCTGGATGGATCTGGAGAGCAGCTTCTGGGTAAGTGAAGCCACCTAATATCAGATACTGTGATGGAGATCCAGCAGAGCAGTCGAGCAGTTCTGAATATTTCTTCATGTTAAAGCAGAAGAAAAGGTTCCAGAAGTTATGGATGAAGACGTTGAGATGGAAACAGCTGAAGACGTGAAGAAGTTCCTCCGTAATGAGAATGAAGCCAACATGCAAGTAATAGATGAAGCAGTTGAAGCTGAAACGGCTGAGAACGTGAAGAAGTTTCTCCTTAATAAAACTGAAAACGTCATGGAGAACATGCTGGATGATCTGGATGGATCTGGAGAGCAGCTTCTGGGTAAGTGAAGCCACCTAATATCAGATACTGTGATGGAGATCCAGCAGAGCAGTCGAGCAGTTCTGAATATTTCTTCATGTTAAAGCAGAAGAAAAGGTTCCAGAAGTTATGGATGAAGACGTTGAGATGGAAACAGCTGAAGACGTGAAGAAGTTCCTCCGTAATGAGAATGAAGCCAACATGCAAGTAATGGATGAAGCAGTTGAGGCTGAAACGGCTGAGAACGTGAAGAAGTTTCTCCTTAATAAAACTGAAAACGTCATGGAGAACATGCTGGATGATCTGGATAGATCTGGAGAGCAGCTTCTGGGTAAGTGAAGCCACCTAATATCAGCTACTGTGATAAAGATCCAGCAGAGCAGTCGAGCAGTTCTGATTATTTCCTTATGTTAAAGCAGGAGAGAAGGTTCCAGAAGTTATGGATAAAGACGTTGAGATGGAAACGGCTGAAGACGTGAAGAAGTTCCTCCTTAATGAGAATGAAGCCAACATGCAAGTAATGGATGAAGCAGTTGAGGCTGAAACGGCTGAGAACGTGAAGAAGTTTCTCCTTAATAAAACTGAAAACATCATGGAGAACATGCTGGATGATCTGGATGGATCTGGAGAGCAGCTTCTGGGTAAGTGAAGCCACCTAATATCAGCTACTGTGATGGAGATCCAGCAGAGCAGTCGAGCAGTTCTGATTATTTCTTCATGTTAAAGCAGGAGAGAAGGTTCCTGAAGTTATGGATGAAGCAGTTGAGACTGCTGAGGACGTGAAGAAGTTTCTCCTCAATAAGAGTGAAGCCAGCATGGATGAAGGGCTTGGTGAGTAAAAACATGGATAGTAGCTGCTACAAAGCACCAGATGTTCTGCTAATGATCCAGATCATAATTCTATTGGTTGCATGTTTAAAGCAGAAATGGTGGTGGAGGTGAAGAATGTGGTGGAAGATGAAAACGACATTAGAGCTGAGGTCGAACAGATACTGAACCTCGTCCTGGATGAGATCGAGCTGAAAGTAACAAAGCAGCAGAATGAAGTGGACGAGATGGAGAAGATAAATCAGCAGATTCTGAGTAAGACATGAAAACGAAACATCTCATTTTAGAAGAAGAACGGCCAGATAATTACTGATCTTTTCTAAATGAAAGCAGGAAATGAGCTGCTGATGGAAGCTGAAATTCAGGTGGAAGCTGAAGAGCAGATACCTGTTCACCTGGACAATATAACAATGATAATCAGGTTGATCTTCTGCTTTTAATTTTCAGTGATTAAAAATGAAGAGAAGGACATTAAGAAAGATGAGCTCCTGAATGATGGAGGGGAGGGAACCCTAACAATGAAAAGGAGGAGAGGAACACGGGGGCACGGCCGGAAAATCAATTACAAGAAGAAAGAAAAAGAGGAATCTGAAAAAGACCAACATCAGGGTGAGTTATGATCAGTAGATCATGATGATCAGGAACATCAGCTGCTGGTAATTAAATATTAACGTTATTATTATTTAAAACCATTCCAGAAAAAGAACCCACAATGAAGTTAGTGGATAAAGATGGGGGTGGAAAACCCAAAAACTGGAGGAGGAGAGGAACAAGAGGAAAAGGACAAAAAATTAATTACAAGAAGAAGGAAGAAGGTAAAACATCAGAAAGAAAAACAAACATGGGCCACAGTAGAACACCTAGTGCTAATTTAAATCAGCCAATCCACCTTCTGCATGTTTTCGGCAGGTGGACAGTAGAACTTTCTCCACAAGACAGTTCAGCTGTGCTTGATGTGTATTCATGTGATTTAACCCTCTGGATTGGATTCCTTGTTATAAAACTGCTGCTGCTTCTCTGTTTGTCTACCACAGTGGAACAGATTGTGGAGAATAAAGAGCCTCATGGAGGAGCTGCAGCTGATGGTAAGGCAGAAGAACAGAGAAGATCTGCTGAAGGTCATGAAAGAGCAGGAGGACGAAGAGAAGCCGCCTATTCAGAGGTGGTGAGAAATGCCTATGGAGGAAGAAGCTGGTATGGACAAGAATACAGAATGAAAACAACCTACTGGTACCAATATGGCCAGCACCCCCCAGAACCTGTGTGGAGAAATTATAGGATGGATGAGAGGAACACCTGGAGATATGGAGGCCATCATTGGGAGAGGAGAAACATGTGGACACCACCAGCAGCGAATTATTATTATAACCCAAATTATTATTATAATCCAAATGATTATTATTACTGAATAAATGAAAAAAAAACACCTGCTGCAGTCTCTTATGAATTTATTTATTCATTATTTGTCCTGTTCACTCATACCTGTGGATATTTTAGAGGAGCTAATCCACCTACTGACATGTTTCTTGGACATTGGTCTATTAGGAGAAAATATAGAAGTGACCAGAATTAAGGATCAAACCTGGGTCCCTGGAGCTGTGTGGCTCCAACAGTAGCTGCTGTGAGACACATTTAAATGACACTGAGCAGGAGGAGCGAGAGACTTCTGATATTGATTCAGAGGAATTCTATTTGATTCTGATTCAGAGGATTTCTATTTGATTCCAATATAAATGATTCAGTTTGATTCAGATTCAGAAGATTTCTACTGGAGCATCAACTTCCACACCTGCTGCTTTTTAAAGTGTTTTCTTCTGTTCTTTCCATCTTTCAGCACCTTTTTGTTCCTTTATTAAATACAAACAAATTATTTAGCAAGTTTTGTTTTATTTGTTACTTGAACGGAATGCAGATTTTGCTAAAATCTACATATCATCAAATTAAAAGTTTCTCCTAAACAACTGTTCCATTATCAGAACTGGCAGAAGTGTGACGTTCTTAATCCTATATAAAAGGTTCAGATAAAGGTTGACGTATGGCTTATAAAAAGCACATGCATAAATGTATCTGTTGATGCATGCTCAATAATCCAGGTACACAAATCCACAAAGTTGAATCAGTTCATCTGGACACAAGTTTGTTGTAGAGATACGTTTCGTCACTCAATCCGAATGACTTCTTCAGTCTGAGCTGGTGGTGAATAACCCCAACCTTATATGCAGTTGATTTGCATAACGACCGATCACTGCCCACTGCATAACAATGGAACTGGTGATCAGGTCCATATGAAATTCACAATGACCATTAATTACAATGACCATGTGTGTCTTTCACACATGATTGGGGTAAAGCTCCAATTACGGCGTTGTATGATGGTGAGAGATGGTGGTGAGAGATGTACTCTCAGAGATGGTTGTTCCCTCTTCACGTAAATGGCCTCTTTGACTCCACGTTCAAACCAGCGTTCCTCCTTGTCAAGGATCTGCACATCTTCATCATTAAATGAGTGGCCGCTGGCTTGCAGGTGGGTGTAAACCGCAGAGTCCTGGCCAGAAGAGGTCGATCTTCTATGTTGGGCCATCCGTTTCGCCAGTGGCTGTTTAGTTTCCCCGATGTACAGTTCCCGACAATCCTCCCGGCACCTAACAGCATACACTACGTTACTCTGTTTGTGTCGAGGAACCCGGTCCTTAGGGTGAACTAATTTCTGGCGTAGCGTGTTCTGGGGTTTGAAAGCAACTGAAACACGGTGTTTGGAGAATATCCGTCTTAATTGTTCCGATACTCCCACCACATACGGAATCACCACTGGTTTGCGCTTAGACCGCGGTTGTTCTTCTCCTCCCTTCGATCCACTGGAGCTGTGTTTGGGCATTTTTCCCACTTTTACGAATGCCCAGTTGGGATAACCACATTCACCCAGGGCCTTCTTGACATGAGATTTCTCTCTATACTTGGCCGTAGTGTCTGTGGGGATGCTGTTCGCCCGGTGGTGCAGCGTCCTGATGACTCCTAGTTTGTGCTCCAAAGGATGATGGGAGTCAAACCTTAAGTACTGGTCTGTGTGCGTTGGTTTGCGGTAAACATTTACTTTCAACCGTCCCCCATCTTTACTAGCAATTTCACAGTCTAAGAAGGCTAAAACGTTGTCGCTTGCATCCTCCCTTGTGAACTTGATGTGTTTGTCCACCGAGTTGATGTGGTCCGTGAAATGTGGTACTTCCTCTGATTTTATTTTAACCCAGGTGTCGTCCACATATCTGAACCAATGACTCGGTGGTGTCCCTGAGTAGGTCCTTAGTGCCTTCTTTTCCACTTCCTCCATGTACAGGTTTGCAACAATAGGTGAGACTGGGGACCCCATAGCACACCCATGTTTCTGTTTGTAGAACTGTCCTCTGTACGAGAAGTAGGTGGACTGAAGACACAGTTCTAGGAGTGTGCACACCTGGTCCGTGGTAAGGGTGGTCCTCGTGCTCCGGGTGGGGTCGCCTTGTAGTTTCCTACGGACCACCTCCACTGCCTCAGCAACCGGAATGCATGTGAAGAGGGATGTAACATCATACGAGACCATTGTTTCCTCCGTCTCAATGATGACGCCCTTCACCTTGTCCACAAAATCCATGGTGTTCTGAATGTGGTGTTCCGTGCTACCTACCAACGGGTTGAGAATCGATGCTGTAAATGTACTTAAAGTAAATGAAAAATAAAAAGTTTTTTGTGTTTATTGAGGGCACGATGTACACATCCATGACACTGAGGTTACGTAATGGTTTGTACTACTACTGCATGAATCAGCTGCAAATTTAATACAAGTAACATCACCATCTATAGCTAACCACAGCAAAAACAGAGTAATTTCATCAATTCATCATAAATTAGACATTTTAAACATATAAAACCTGATGTTAAAGGTGTAGAAACTATTTAAATGGTTACCCTGTTATGTATTGACATTTTTGGCATTTAGCAGATGCTTTTATCCTAAGTGGCTTACAGTATACAGTCCAAGCAATTGAGGGTTAATGGCCTTGCTCAAGGACCCAACAGTGGCAACCTGGCAGCGGTGGGGCTTGAACCAGCAACCTTCTGCTTACTACATTCTGCCCTTATGTACATGTCCTCTCTGTTAGTCAGAGTCAGAGTCAGAGAGGTTTTATTGTCATTTCAGCTACATACAAGTACATATTGAAACGAAACAGCGTTCCTCTAGGATCACGGTGTAACACGGTACAAAAAGTGCAAGACAATACAAAACAGTGCAAATACAACAATAATACAAAAAATCCTATAATAAATAACTACAAAAGATATTCCTAATTATCCCTAATCTAAACAAGTACTTAGAAGACAGGACTAAAGACAAGTGTTAGTACATGATGGTGAATAGATGGTACAATGGTTCATGAGGTAGTGACATGTTGTACATTAGCAGCGTAAAATTGGCATTGCAGATAAGGTGCCTAAAAAGTAAATATGGTGCAAAATACAAGTAAGGTGCAGAAATTATTGTGCATTTCCAGGAGGTGTGCAAAAATGCAAGTAACAGTCAAAAATGCAAGTAACATAGTCAAAAATGCAAGTAACAGTCAATACAGTTTAGTGTGTGGCAGCAGAAAATTTCCAGAGGAAATTGTTATAGTACTGAATTGAGGAGTCTGATTGCTTGAGGGATAAAACTGTTACACAGTCTGGTTGTGTTAGTCCGGATGCTGCGGTATCGTCTCCCAGACGGGAGCAGAGTAAAAAGTCCATGTGATGGATGGGTGGGATCGTCCACAATGCTGAGAGCTTTGCGGATGCAGCGGGTGTTAAAAATGTCCGTGAGAGATGGAAGAGCGACCCCGATGATCTTTTCAGCTGTCCTCACTACTCGCTGGAGAGTCCTGCGGACCGACGCAGTACAATTTCCGAACCAGACAGTGATGCAGCCGCTCAGGATGCTCTCGATTGTTCCTCTGTAGAACGTGGTGAGAATGGGGGGTGGCAGATGAGCTTTCCTCAGTCTTCTCAAAAAGTAGAGACGCTGCTGGGCTTTCTTGGTGATGGAACTGGTGTTAAGGGTCCAGGTGAGATTCTCCTCCAGATGAACACCGAGAAATTTGGTGCTCTTGACGATCTCAACAGATGAGCCGTCGATGTGCAGTGGGGAGTGGTCCCTTAGTGTCTTTCTAAAGTCAATGACCATCTCTTTGGTTTTATCCACGTTCAGAGACAGGTTGTTGACTTGGCACCAGTCCGTTAGATGTTGTACCTCCTCTCTGTACGCTGACTCATCGTTGTTGCTGATGAGTCCCACCACAGTTGTGTCGTCTGCAAACTTAACGATGGAATTCGAGCTGTGCATAGCTGTACAGTCGTGCGTAAGCAGAGTAAACAGCAGTGGACTGAGCACACAGCCTTGGGGAGCGCCGGTGCTCAGTGTGGTGGTGCTGGAGGTGTTCTTACCGATCCGGACGGACTGAGGTCTCTCAGTCAAGAAGTCCAGGATCCAGTTGCAGAGAGAGGTGTTCAGGCCCAGCGTGCTCAGCTTTCCAATTAGATGCTGAGGAATGATGGTGTTGAATGCTGAGCTAAAGTCTATGAACAGCATCCTGACGTAAGTGTTCTTTCTGTCCAGGTGTGTAGAAGCCAGGTGAAGTGTGGTGGATATGGCGTCGTCCGTTGAGCGGTTAGGACGGTACGCAAACTGCAGTGGGTCCATGGTGGGAGGCAGTAGTGTCTTAATATGCCTCATGACTAGTTTCTCGAAGCACTTCGTGATGATAGGCGTGAGTGCTACGGGACGATAGTCGTTGAAGCATGACACAGATGACTTCTTTGGCACGGGTACGATGGTGGTCGTCTTGAGGCACGTTGGAACGATGGCGCTGCTCAGGGAGATGTTGAAGATGTCAGTGAATACATCTGCCAGCTGGTCTGCACATCCCTTGAGCACTCGGCCAGGAATGTTGTCTGGTCCAGAAGCCTTCCGTGGGTTGACTCTGTGCAGAGTTCTCCTCACGTCCGCTGTGGTGAGACGAAGCACCTGGTCATCACAAGGTGGGATCATCTTCCTCGCCAACATGTTGTTCTGTGCCTCGAACCGAGCGTAGAAGTCATTCAGCGCATCTGGAAGGGAGGCATCACTGTCACAGACGGGTGGAGTCGTCCTGTAGTTGGTGATGGCCTGGATGCCCTGCCACAAGCGCCGTGTGTCACCGCTGTTCTGGAAGTGGCTGTGGATGTTCTGGCCGTGTGCGCGCTTTGCTTCTCGGATCGCCCGGGACAGTCTGGCTCTCGCTGTTCTCAGAGCCGGCTGGTCACCTGCTTTAAAAGCGGAGTCTCGGGCCCTCAGCAGTGCACGCACCTCTGGAGTCATCCACAGCTTCTGGTTGGGTCTGGAAGTGATGGTTCTAGTGGTAGTGACGTCCTCAATGCACTTGCTGATGTAGCAGGTCACTGAAGTCGTGTACTCCTCTAGATCAGTGTAATCGCCGTATGTTGCAGCCTCCCTAAACATGTCCCAGTCAGTGCACTCAAAACAGTCCTGAAGAGCAGAGATGGATCCTTCTGGCCAGGTTTTCACCTGTTTCTGTACAGGTCTGGAGCGCCTGATGAGTGCTCTGTATGCTGGGATTAGCATTACAGAGATGTGGTCTGAGTATCCGAGGTGGGGGCGGGGCTCCGCCCGGTACGCACCGGCAATGTTAGTGTAAACATTATCCAGCGTGTTCGCTCCTCTCGTAGCAAAGTCCACATTCTGATGGAATTTAGGGAGAACAGACTTGAGATTTGCATGATTAAAATCCCCAGCGATAATAAACAGTCCGTCTGGATGAATGGTCTGTAGTTCGCTGATGGCTCTGTAGAGTTCGCTTAATGCTTCCTTCGCGTTCGCGCTGGGTGGGAGATACACCGCGACAATAAGCACGCTGGTGAATTCCCGTGGTAAATAAAAAGGTCTGCATCTAACAATAGCAAATTCCACCATCGGAGAACAGTACGCCACAACAAGCACAGAGTCCTTGCACCATTCGGTGTTAATGTAAACACAAACGCCTCCTCCTCGTGTTTTACCGGACTGAGCTGCATTTCTATCGGCGCGATACGATGCCAGCCCGTCTAGCTGAATGGCACTGTCTGGAATGTTGTCGCTAAGCCATGTTTCAGTGAAAATTAAAACACAACAGTCTCTGTACTCACATTGGGTCGTTCGCTGAAGTCTGATACAGTCCAGTTTATTCTCCAGAGAGCATGCATTTGCGAGGAATAACGATGGTAGAGCCGGCCGGCTTGGGTTAGCTTTTAGCCTAGCACGGACCCCGGCTCGCTTTCCACGCTTCTGCTTCCTCGAGCACCGCTTGCGGCGCCCCCTCCCCCGGTCACCTGCTTCAGGTAACACCGAGGACTGTAGGCCTGGTTCGCGAAGTAGGCAGAGTCCATGCAGAGTTCGCCGCAGATCATCCCGCAGGTTAGTTTCTGACTGTTTCCTCAGTTGTAGCAGTGTTTGGCGGTTGTAAACTGAGTCAAAAGTGGTTTCCATACGTTTATAAACAAAACTGTCCTAAACAAACTTACAAACTTTTTCTGAAAACAACAAAAAAACACCGTTTTTCGACCCCAGAGCGGCCGCTGCGTGTTAACGCGCCGCCATCTTGGATCCGCCAAGTGGAGAACTGTTAGATGAGAACTGTTGGTGTTAATAGGCTGAACTGTTACAGGACGTTCTGTTATAATGTTAACCAGTGCACAGTGTGTCATGACGGCGTGTTAGGGCAACTTTAAAGAAAAATATTTTTATAAGTTTCGATTTTGAGGAAAAAAGTCAAAATATTTTTAAGAATAAAGTTGTACAAGTTTCAATTTTGAGATTAAAGTCGAAATGATTACGAGATTAAAGTTGAAATAATTACGAGATTAAGGTCGAAATAATTACGAGATTAAAGTGGAAATATTATGGCCATAGCAACCTCCTTGAGTTAAAATAAGGGATGTTCATGATTTGTTATACTTTCATATCGGTTTCACAAATAAAGAAATCCCCAATCTCCTGCACATCAGCACCAGTTTGTTATTAGTATAAGGACAGTGAAACGGCTTTGCAATAAACTGGGTTTATTTAGAAGAATGTGTGCCACCAGTGCGTTCGGCGTCTGCGTCGTCAGCAGTACTTCAACCGAGCCTTGTATACGATAAACTAAAGCCGTACGGCATCGCTGTAAATGGTTGCATTGACAGGTTTAGTCGTCATGTCATGTGGATGGAAGTGTACAACACAAACAAGCACCCAGAAATAATCGTGGGTTATTGAATAACCACAATAACGCTCATTATAAGCTGCTCTCGGCGCTTGCATGCCGATCCAGGTACTGAGACCCGAGCTTCTCTGAACTGACAAGCCTGCGACGGCTGAACACTCTTTGGCCATAATATTTCGACTTTAATCTCAAAATCATTTAGACTTTTGTTTCAAAATAGAAACTTATACGCCTTTATTCTCGTAATGAAAACATAAAAATATTGTTTTTACAGTGGCCCTAATACGCCATCGTAGTGTGGCACTAGACTAACATAAAAGTAAAATCAGGCCCATAATTCTGTGTCGTTACAATCATTATTTTTCAATATTTCACTTTAACACAGTTGAACATATCAGATTAATTAGACAAAAACCTTGTGATTATACATGGATTGTGGAAATGAATGTGTGTCTGATTAATCTGATTAATCTGATATTTTCTGCTTCAGTCTGACAGTTGAAATGTAAAATGACCAAAATTCCATCAACCATTTTAATGGTAAAATAACAAAGTTGTAAACTAAAATGTTTTAACAGGTAAAAATTGGCTGTCAGTTGGCATGATTGGCTGTGTCTCCTGGGTTGAGGGGTATTGTCTGAAGCCCTGTGATGATTGGCAGACACACTGTCCAAATATTCGAGTCTCACACCCATTGTTACTGGGAGTAAACCGGACCCACCGCAACCCTGACCAGGATAAAGTGGGTGGTTAAAATAAAGAGTGGAGAGGTGTGTGAGGGGTGAGCAGTGAGAGTGGAGAGGTGGGTGTGGGGGGGAGGTGGGTGGGGGGGGGGGGGGTCACTGATGTGACGATGTATAGAACTGTGTGATGTCATAATGGTTCTGCAGCAGGTAAGTCTGAGCACCGGAGCATTTCAGCTCAGTGTGAGTTTGGGCGTGGAAGAGAGCAGGTGAAAAAATGTCTTGTCTGCTGTGGTTTTTGTCGAAGTTCCGTCCAAAGACCCGGGAACGGCCGGATGGCGACCCTGAAGAGGACGGACCTGAGACCCAGAAAAAAAGCAAACGTGGAAAGAAATGGACGGGTAAAAACTGGAGGAGGATTTTTAAGAAAAAGAAGAAGGTGGAGGGTGATGGAGAGGCAGGACAGAGCAGTGTAACACCGAGGCCATCAAACATGGACCATGGAGATGGTGCTGAAGTGCTCATGGCTCTGGTGGAGAAACCTGAACCTGATCCTGCAGATGGAGAGGATTTGATGAGCTGCAGGCTGGATGGAGCTGAGAAGATCATCAGCCAGCAGCAGAGTGAGTAGATGAAACCACTTGAACAGGACGGGGAGGGTCCTATAATAGAAACATCAACAATAACAGGGTGGTGTGATGCTGGAAACCATCATGAAGTTCATTTTAAAGCTCCAGATCAAATCCTAGATGGAACTGATACAGCAGCTGAAGAACGAGCTACTGAAGATCTCAGCAACTTCATGCTGGATGAGGATAGAGCTGCTGAAGATGTCGGGAACTTCCCACTGGATGAGAATGAGGCTGGTGCCGAGCGTCTTCTAGGTGAGTAAAGTAAACCTGGATCAGGTCACATGGTACCAACACGGCTGGGCACAGGGTAAAAGTGGTTATTAAAACACCACCTGGAGAAATAAAGAACTCTGTTTTTTATTGTCAAGCAGGAAATGAGACCTTGGAAGTGATGGACCTAAACACAGGGACTGAGGATGAGGATATTAGAGAGCTTATGAACTTCCTCCAAGATAAAACTGAGGAACAGATTGAGCTCCTAAAGATGAAGGATACAGAAGCTGAGATTGAGGCCATCACAGAGCTTAAGGAAAACATGACGGATGATGTGGAGACACCGAGCAACAAGCTTCTGGGTAAGTAAACAAAAACATGCTGTTTTAACAGAGGCCCAAAAGATATGAAGTTCTCAATATTTCTTCTTGTTCAAGTAGGAGATCCGATCACAGAGGAGATGGATGCAGAAGGTGGATTTGCACTTGTTAAAGATTTGGTGAACGTTCTCCTGGAAAAGACAGAGGAAAAGATTGAGCTTCTGAATGTACAAGATGCAGAAGCTGAGACTGAAAACCTCATGGAGAACATGCTGGATGATCTGGATGGATCTGGAGAGCAGCTTCTGAGTAAGTGAAGCCACCTAATATCAGATACTGTGATGGAGATCCAGCAGAGCAGTCGAGCAGTTCTGATTATTTCTTCATGTTAAAGCAGGAGAGAAGGTTCCAGAAGTTATGGATGAAGACGTTGAGATGGAAACGGCTGAAGACGTGAAGAAGTTCCTCCTTAATGAGAATGAAGCCAACATGCAAGTAATGGATGAAGCAGTTGAGGCTGAAACGGCTGAGAACGTGAAGAAGTTTCTCCTTAATAAAACTGAAAACGTCATGGAGAACATGCTGGATGATCTGGATGGATCTGGAGAGCAGCTTCTGGGTAAGTGAAGCCACCTAATATCAGATACTGTGATGGAGATCCAGCAGAGCAGTCGAGCAGTTCTGCATATTTCTTCATGTTTAAGCAAGAGAAAAGGTTCCAGAAGTTATGGATGAAGACGTTGAGATGGAAACGGCTGAAGACGTGAAGAAGTTCCTCCGTAATGAGAATGAAGCCAACATGCAAGTAATGGATGAAGCAGTTGAGGCTGAAACGGCTGAGAACGTGAAGAAGTTTCTCCTTAATAAAACTGAAAACGTCATGGAGAACATGCTGGATGATCTGGATAGATCTGGAGAGCAGCTTCTGGGTAAGTGAAGCCACCTAATATCAGCTACTGTGATAAAGATCCAGCAGAGCAGTCGAGCAGTTCTGATTATTTCTTCATGTTAAAGCAGGAGAGAAGGTTCCAGAAGTTATGGATGAAGACGTTGAGATGGAAACGGCTGAAGACGTGAAGAAGTTCCTCCTTAATGAGAATGAAGCCAACATGCAAGTAATGGATGAAGCAGTTGAGGCTGAAACGGCTGAGAACGTGAAGAAGTTTCTCCTTAATAAAACTGAAAACGTCATGGAGAACATGCTGGATGATCTGGATGGATCTGGAGAGCAGCTTCTGGGTAAGTGAAGCCACCTAATATCAGATACTGTGATAAAGATCCAGCAGAGCAGTCGAGCAGTTCTGATTATTTCTTCATGTTAAAGCAGGAGAGAAGGTTCCTGAAGTTATGGATGAAGCAGTTGAGACTGCTGAGGACGTGAAGAAGTTTCTCCTCAATAAGAGTGAAGCCAGCATGGATGAAGGGCTTGGTGAGTAAAAACATGGATAGTAGCTGCTACAAAGCACCAGATGTTCTGCTAATGATCCAGCTCATAATTCTATTGGTTGGATGTTTAAAGCAGAAATGGTGGTGGAGGTGAAGAATGTGGTGGAAGATGAAAACGACATTAGAGCTGAGGTCGAACAGATACTGAACCTCGTCCTGGATGAGATCGAGCTGAAAGTAACAAAGCAGCAGAATGAAGTGGACGAGATGGAGAAGATAAACCAGCAGATTCTGAGTAAGACATGAAAACGAAACATCTCATTTTAGAAGAAGAACGGCCAGATAATTACTGATCTTTTCTAAATGAAAGCAGGAAATGAGCTGCTGATGGAAGCTGAAGTTCAGGTGGAAGCTGAAGAGCAGATACCTGTTCACCTGGACAATATAACAATGATAATCAGGTTGATCTTCTGCTTTTAATTTTCAGTGATTAAAGATGAAGAGAAGGACATTAAGAAAGATGAGCTCCTGAATGATGGAGGGGAGGGAACCCTAACAATGAAAAGGAGGAGAGGAACACGGGGGCATGGCCGGAAAATCAATTACAAGAAGAAAGAAAAAGAGGAATCCGAAAAAGACCAACATCAGGGTGAGTTATGATCAGTAGATCATGATAATCAGGAACATCAGCTGCTGCTAATTAAATAATAACGTTATTATTATTTAAAACCATTCCAGAAAAAGAACCCACAATGAAGTTAGTGGATAAAGATGGGGGTGGAAAACCCAAAAACTGGAGGAGGAGAGGAACAAGAGGAAAAGGACGAAAAATTAATTACAAGAAGAAGGAAGAAGGTAAAACGTCAGAAAGAAAAACAAACATGGGCCACAGTAGAACACCTAGTGCTAATTTAAATCAGCCAATCCACCGTCTGCGTGTTTTCGGCAGGTGGACAGTAGAACTTTCTCCACAAGACAGTTCAGCTGTGCTTGATGTGTATTCATGTGATTTGAACCCTCTGGATTGGATTCCTTGTTATGAAACTGCTGCTGCTTCTCTGTTTGTCTACCACAGTGGAACAGATTGTGGAGAATAAAGAGCCTCACGGAGGAGCTGCAGCTGATGGTAAGGCAGAAGAACAGAGAAGATCTGCTGAAGGTCATGAAAGAGCAGGAGGACGAAGAGAAGCCGCCTATTCAGAGGTGGTGAGAAATGCCTATGGAGGAAGAAGCTGGTATAGACAAGACTGGTACCAATATGGCCAGCACCCACCAGAACCTGTGTGGAGAAATTATAGGATGGATGAGAGGAACACCTGGAGATATGGAGGCCGTCATTGGGAGAGGAGAAACATGTGGACACCACCAGCAGCGAATTATTATTATAACCCAAATTATTAATATAATCCAAATTATTATTATTACTGAATAAATGAAATAAAAGCACCTGCTGCAGTCTCTTATGAATTTATTTATTCATTATTTGTCCTGTTCACTCATACCTGTGGATATCTGAGAGGAGCTAATCCACCTACTGACATGTTTCTTGGACATTGGACTATCAGGAGAAAATACAGAAGTGACCAGAATTAAGGATCAAACCTGGGTCCCTGGAGCTGTGTGGCTCCAACAGTAGCTGCTGTGAGACACATTTAAATGACACTGAGCAGGAGGAGCGAGAGACTTCTGATATTGATTCAGAGGATTTCTATTTGATTCTGATTCAGAGGATTTCTATTTGATTCCAATATAGATGATTCAGTTTGATTCAGATTCAGAAGATTTCTACTGCAGCATCAACTTCCACACGTGCTGCTTTTTAAAGTGTTTTCTTCTGTTCTTTCCATCTTTCAGCACTTTTTTGTTCCTTTATTAAATACAAACAAATTATTTAGCAAGTTTTGTTTTATTTGTTACTTGAACGGAATGCAGATTTTGCTAAAATCTACATATCATCAAATTAAAAGTTTCTCCTAAACTGGCAGAAGAGTGACGTTCTTAATCCTATATAAAAGGTTCAGATAAAGGTTGACGTATGGCTTATAAAAAGCACATGCATAAATGTATCTGTTGATGCATGCTCAATAATCCAGGCACACAAATCCACAAAGTTGAATCAGTTCATCTGGACACAAGTTTGTTGTAGAGATACGTTTCGTCACTCAATCCGAATGACTTCTTCAGTCTGAGCTGGTGGTGAATAACCCCAACCTTATATGCAGTTGATTTGCATAACGACCGATCACTGCCCACTGCATAACAATGGAACTGGTGATCAGGTCCATATGAAATTCACAATGACCATTAATTACAATGGCCATGTGTGTCTTTCACACATGATTGGGGTAAAGCTCCAATTACGGCGTTGTATGATGGTGAGAGATGGTGGTGAGAGATGTACTCTCAGAGATGGTTGTTCCCTCTTCACGTAAATCGCCTCTTTGACTCCACGTTCAAACCAGCGTTCCTCCTTGTCAAGGATCTGCACATCTTCATCATTAAATGAGTGGCCGCTGGCTTGCAGGTGGGTGTAAACCGCAGAGTCCTGGCCAGAAGAGGTCGATCTTCTATGTTGGGCCATCCGTTTCGCCAGTGGCTGTTTAGTTTCCCCGATGTACAGTTCCCGACAATCCTCCCGGCACCTAACAGCATACACTACGTTACTCTGTTTGTGTCGAGGAACCCGGTCCTTAGGGTGAACTAATTTCTGGCGTAGCGTGTTCTGGGGTTTGAAAGCAACTGAAACACGGTGTTTGGAGAATATCCGTCTTAATTGTTCCGATACTCCCACCACATACGGCATCACCACTGGTTTGCGCTTAGACCGCGGTTGTTCTTCTCCTCCCTTCGATCCACTGGAGCTGTGTTTGGGCATTTTTCCCGCTTTTACGAATGCCCAGTTGGGATAACCACATTCACCCAGGGCCTTCTTGACATGAGATTTCTCTCTATACTTGGCCGTAGTGTCTGTGGGGATGCTGTTCGCCCGGTGGTGCAGCGTCCTGATGACTCCTAGTTTGTGCTCCAAAGGATGATGGGAGTCAAACCTTAAGTACTGGTCCGTGTGCGTTGGTTTGCGGTAAACATTTACTTTCAACCGTCCCCCATCTTTACTAGCAATTTCACAGTCTAAGAAGGCTAAAACGTTGTCGCTTGCATCCTCCCTTGTGAACTTGATGTGTTTGTCCACCGAGTTGATGTGGTCCGTGAAATGTGGTACTTCCTCTGATTTTATTTTCACCCAGGTGTCGTCCACATATCTGAACCAATGACTCGGTGGTGTCCCTGAGTAGGTCCTTAGTGCCTTCTTTTCCACTTCCTCCATGTACAGGTTTGCAACAATAGGTGAGACTGGGGACCCCATAGCACACCCATGTTTCTGTTTGTAGAACTGTCCTCTGTACGAGAAGTAGGTGGACTGAAGACACAGTTCTAGGAGTGTGCACACCTGGTCCGTGGTAAGGGTGGTCCTCGTGCTCCGGGTGGGGTCGCCTTGTAGTTTCCTACGGACCACCTCCACTGCCTCAGCAACCGGAATGCATGTGAAGAGGGATGTAACATCATACGAGACCATTGTTTCCTCCGTCTCAATGATGACGCCCTTCACCTTGTCCACAAAATCCATGGTGTTCTGAATGTGGTGTTCCGTGCTACCTACCAACGGGTTGAGAATCGATGCTGTAAATGTACTTAAAGTAAATGAAAAATAAAAAGTATTTCTTTAAAAAGACTCATTTTTTGTGTTTATTGAGGGCACGATGTACACATCCATGACACTGAGGTTACGTAATGGTTTGTACTACTACTGCATGAATCAGCTGCAAATTTAATACAAGTAACATCACCATCTATAGCTAACCACAGCAAAAACAGAGTAATTTCATCAATTCATCATAAATTAGACATTTTAAACATATAAAACCTGATGTTAAAGGTCATTAAATGCCTTTAATGCTAAAGGCATTTAGCAGATGCTTTTAACCTAAGTGGCTTACAGTATACAGTCCAAGCAATTGAGGGTTAATGGCCTTGCTCAAGGACCCAACAGTGGCAACCTGGCAGTGGTGGGGCTTGAACCAGCAACCTTCAGCTTACTACATTCTGCCCTTATGTACATGTCCTCTCTGTTAGATGAGAACTGTTGGTGTTAATAGGCTGAACCGTTACAGGACGTTGTGTTATAATGTTAACCAGTGCACAGTGTGTTATGACGGCGTGTTAGGGCAACTTTAAAGAAAAATATTTTTATAAGTTTCGATTTTGAGAAAAAAGTCAAAATATTTTAAAGAATAAAGTCGTACAAGTTTCAATTTTGGTTTTAGGTTTTAGATTAAGGTCGAAATAATTACGAGATTAAAGCGGAAATATTATGGCCATAGCAACCTCCTTGAGTTAAAATAAGGGATGTTCATGATTTGTTATACTTTCATATCGGTTTTACAAATAAAGAAATCCCCAATCTCCTGCACATCAGCACCAGTTTGTTATTAGTATAAGGACAGTGAAACGGCTTTGCAATAAACTGGGTTTATTTAGAAGAATGTGTGCCACCAGTGCGTTCGGCGTCTGCGTCGTCAGCAGTACTTCAACCGAGCCTTGTATACGATAAACTAAAGCCGTACGGCATCGCTGTAAATGGTTGCATTGACAGGTTTAGTCGTCATGTCATGTGGATGGAAGTGTACAACACAAACAAGCACCCAGAAATAATCGTGGGTTATTGAATAACCACAATAACGCTCATTATAAGCTGCTCTCGGCGCTTGCATGCCGATCCAGGTACTGAGACCCGAGCTTCTCTGAACTGACAAGCCTGCGACGGCTGAACACTCTTTGGCCATAATATTTCGACTTTAATCTCAAAATCATTTAGACTTTTGTTTCAAAATCGAAAACTTATACGCCTTTATTCTCGTAATGAAAACATAAAAATATTGTTTTTACAGTGGCCCTAATACGCCATCGTAGTGTGGCACTAGACTAACATAAAAGTAAAATCAGGCCCATAATTCTGTGTCGTTACAATCATTTTTTTTCAATATTTCACTTTAACACAGTTGAACATATCAGATTAATTAGACAAAAACCTTGTGATTATACATGGATTGTGGAAATGAATGTGTGTCTGATTAATCTGATTAATCTGATATTTTCTGCTTCAGTCTGACAGTTGAAATGTAAAATGACCAAAATTCCATCAACCATTTTAATGGTAAAATAACAAAGTTGTAAACTAAAATGTTTTAACAGGTAAAAATTGGCTGTCAGTTGGCATGATTGGCTGTGTCTCCTGGGTTGAGGGGTATTGTCTGAAGCCCTGTGATGATTGGCAGGCACACTGTCCAAATATTCGAGTCGCACACCCAATGTTACTGGGAGTGAACCGGACCCACCGCAACCCTGACCAGGATAAAGTGGGTGGTTAAAATAAAGAGTGGAGAGGTGTGTGAGGGGTGAGCAGTGAGAGTGGAGAGGTGGGTGTGTGTGTGTGGGGGGGGGGGGGCACTGATGTGACGATGTATAGAACTGTGTGATGTCATAATGGTCCTGCAGCAGGTAAGTCTGAGCACCGGAGCATTTCAGCTCAGTGTGAGTTTGACCGTGGAAGAGAGCAGGTGAAAAAATGTCTTGTCTGCTGTGGTTTTTGTCGAAGTTCCGTCCGAAGACCCGGGAACGGCCGGATGGCGACCCTGAAGAGGACGGACCTGAGACCCAGAAAAAAAGCAAACGTGGAAAGAAATGGACGGGTAAAAACTGGAGGAGGATTTTTAAGAAAAAGAAGAAGGTGGAGGGTGATGGAGAGGCAGGACAGAGCAGTGTAACACCAAGGCCATCGAACATGGACCATAAAGATGGTGCTGAAGTGCTCATGGCTCTGGTGGAGAAACCTGAACCTGATCCTGCAGATGGAGAGGATTTGATGAGCTGCAGGCTGGATGGAGCTGAGAAGATCATCAGCCAGCAGCAGAGTGAGTAGATGAAACCACTTGAACAGGACGGGGAGAGTCCTATAATAGAAACATCAACAATAACAGGGTGGTGTGATGCTGGAAACCATCATTAAGTTCATTATTCATAATATTTCTTCATTTTAAAGCTCCAGATCAAATCCTGGATGAAACTGATGCAGCAGATGAAGAACGAGCTACTGAAGATCTCAGCAACTTCATGCTGGATGAGGATAGAGCTGCTGAAGATGTCGGGAACTTCCCACTGGATGAGAATGAGGCTGGTGCCGAGCGTCTTTTAGGTGAGTAAAGTTAAACCTGGATCAGGTCACATAGTACCAACACGGCTGGGCACAGGGTAAAAGTGGTTATTAAAACACCACCTGGAGAAATAAAGAACTCTGTTTTTTATTGTCAAGCAGGAAATGAGACCTTGGAAGTGATGGACCTAAACACAGGGACTGAGGATGAGGATATTAGAGAGCTTATGAACTTCCTCCAAGATAAAACTGAGGAACAGATTGAGCTCCTAAAGATGAAGGATACAGAAGCTGAGGTTGAGGCCATCACAGAGCTTAAGGAAAACATGACGGATGATGTGGAGACACCGAGCAACAAGCTTCTGGGTAAGTAAACAAAAACATGCTGTTTTAACAGAGGCCCAAAAGATATGAAGTTCTCAATATTTCTTCTTGTTCAAGTAGGAGATCCAATCACAGAGGAGATGGATGCAGAAGGTGGATTTGCACTTGTTAAAGAGTTGGTGAACGTTCTCCTGGAAAAGACAGAGGAAAAGATTGAGCTTCTGAATGTACAAGATGCAGAAGCTGAGACTGAAAACCTCATGGAGAACATGCTGGATGATCTGGATGGATCTGGAGAGCAGCTTCTGGGTAAGTGAAGCCACCTAATATCAGATACTGTGATGGAGATCCAGCAGAGCAGTCGAGCAGTTCTGAATATTTCTTCATGTTAAAGCAGGAGAGAAGGTTCCAGAAGTTATGGATGAAGACGTTGAGATGGAAACGGCTGAAGACGTGAAGAAGTTCCTCCTTAATGAGAATGAAGCCAACATGCAAGTAATGGATGAAGCAGTTGAGGCTGAAACGGCTGAGAACATGAAGAAGTTTCTCCTTAATAAAACTGAAAACGTCATGGAGAACATGCTGGATGATCTGGATGGATCTGGAGAGCAGCTTCTGGGTAAGTGAAGCCACCTAATATCAGATACTGTGATGGAGATCCAGCAGAGCAGTCGAGCAGTTCTGCATATTTCTTCATGTTTAAGCAAGAGAAAAGGTTCCAGAAGTTATGGATGAAGACGTTGAGATTGAAACGGCTGAAGACGTGAAGAAGTTCCTCCGTAATGAGAATGAAGCCAACATGCAAGTAATGGATGAAGCAGTTGAGGCTGAAACGGCTGAGAACGTGAAGAAGTTTCTCCTTAATAAAACTGAAAACGTCATGGAGAACATGCTGGATGATCTGGATAGATCTGGAGAGCAGCTTCTGGGTAAGTGAAGCCACCTAATATCAGCTACTGTGATAAAGATCCAGCAGAGCAGTCGAGCAGTTCTGATTATTTCTTCATGTTAAAGCAGGAGAGAAGGTTCCAGAAGTTATGGATGAAGACGTTGAGATGGAAACGGCTGAAGACGTGAAGAAGTTCCTCCTTAATGAGAATGAAGCCAACATGCAAGTAATGGATGAAGCAGTTGAGGCTGAAACGGCTGAGAACGTGAAGAAGTTTCTCCTTAATAAAACTGAAAACGTCATGGAGAACATGCTGGATGATCTGGATGGATCTGGAGAGCAGCTTCTGGGTAAGTGAAGCCACCTAATATCAGATACTGTGATAAAGATCCAGCAGAGCAGTCGAGCAGTTCTGATTATTTCTTCATGTTAAAGCAGGAGAGAAGGTTCCTGAAGTTATGGATGAAGCAGTTGAGACTGCTGAGGACGTGAAGAAGTTTCTCCTCAATAAGAGTGAAGCCAGCATGGATGAAGGGCTTGGTGAGTAAAAACATGGATAGTAGCTGCTACAAAGCACCAGATGTTCTGCTAATGATCCAGCTCATAATTCTATTGGTTGGATGTTTAAAGCAGAAATGGTGGTGGAGGTGAAGAATGTGGTGGAAGATGAAAACGACATTAGAGCTGAGGTCGAACAGATACTGAACCTCGTCCTGGATGAGATCGAGCTGAAAGTAACAAAGCAGCAGAATGAAGTGGACGAGATGGAGAAGATAAACCAGCAGATTCTGAGTAAGACATGAAAACGAAACATCTCATTTTAGAAGAAGAACGGCCAGATAATTACTGATCTTTTCTAAATGAAAGCAGGAAATGAGCTGCTGATGGAAGCTGAAATTCAGGTGGAAGCTGAAGAGCAGATACCTGTTCACCTGGACAATATAACAATGATAATCAGGTTGATCTTCTGCTTTTCATTTTCAGTGATTAAAGATGAAGAGAAGGACATTAAGAAAGATGAGCTCCTGAATGATGGAGGGGAGGGAACCCTAACAATGAAAAGGAGGAGAGGAACACGGGGGCATGGCCGGAAAATCAATTACAAGAAGAAAGAAAAAGAGGAATCCGAAAAAGACCAACATCAGGGTGAGTTATGATCAGTAGATCATGATAATCAGGAACATCAGCTGCTGCTAATTAAATATTAACGTTATTATTATTTAAAACCATTCCAGAAAAAGAACCCACAATGAAGTTAGTGGATAAAGATGGGGGTGGAAAACCCAAAAACTGGAGGAGGAGAGGAACAAGAGGAAAAGGACGAAAAATTAATTACAAGAAGAAGGAAGAAGGTAAAACATCAGAAAGAAAAACAAACATGGGCCACAGTAGAACACCTAGTGCTAATTTAAATCAGCCAATCCACCATCTGCGTGTTTTCGTCAGGTGGACAGTAGAACTTTCTCCACAAGACAGTTCAGCTGTGCTTGATGTGTATTCATGTGATTTGAACCCTCTGGATTGGATTCCTTGTTATGAAACTGCTGCTGCTTCTCTGTTTGTCTACCACAGTGGAACAGATTGTGGAGAATAAAGAGCCTCACGGAGGAGCTGCAGCTGATGGTAAGGCAGAAGAACAGAGAAGATCTGCTGAAGGTCATGAAAGAGCAGGAGGACGAAGAGAAGCCGCCTATTCAGAGGTGGTGAGAAATGCCTATGTAGGAAGAAGCTGGTATGGACAAGACTGGTACCAATATGGCCAGCACCCCCCAGAACCTGTGTGGAGAAATTATAGGATGGATGAGAGGAACACCTGGAGATATGGAGGCCGTCATTGGGAGAGGAGAAACATGTGGACACCACCAGCAGCGAATTATTATTATAACCCAAATTATTATTATAATCCAAATGATTATTATTACTGAATAAATGAAATAAAAGCACCTGCTGCAGTCTCTTATGAATTTATTTATTCATTATTTGTCCTGTTCACTCATACCTGTGGATATTTTAGAGGAGCTAATCCACCTACTGACATGTTTCTTGGACATTGGACTATCAGGAGAAAATGCAGAAGTGACCAGAATTAAGGATCAAACCTGGGTCCCTGGAGCTGTGTGGCTCCAACAGTAGCTGCTGTGAGACACATTTAAATGACACTGAGCAGGAGGAGCGAGAGACTTCTGATATTGATTCAGAGGATTTTCATTTGATTCTGATTCAGAGGATTTCTATTTGATTCCAATATAGATGATTCAGTTTGATTCAGATTCAGAAGATTTCTACTGGAGCATCAACTTCCACACCTGCTGCTTTTTAAAGTGTTTTCTTCTGTTCTTTCCATCTTTCAGCACTTTTTTGTTCCTTTATTAAATACAAACAAATTATTTAGCAAGTTTTGTTTTATTTGTTACTTGAACGGAATGCAGATTTTGCTAAAATCTACATATCATCAAATTAAAAGTTTCTCCTAAACAACTGTTCCATTATCAGAACTGGCAGAAGTGTGACGTTCTTAAACACTATTAATCCTATATAAAAGGTTCAGATAAAGGTTGACGTATGGCTTATAAAAAGCACATGCATAAATGTATCTGTTGATGCATGCTCAATAATCCAGGTACACAAATCCACAAAGTTGAATCAGTTCATCTGGACACAAGTTTGTTGTAGAGATACGTTTCGTCACTCAATCCGAATGACTTCTTCAGTCTGAGCTGGTGGTGAATAACCCCAACCTTATATGCAGTTGATTTGCATAATGACCGATCACTGATCACTGCCCACTGCATAACAATGGAACTGGTGATCAGGTCCATATGAAATTCACAATGACCATTAATTACAATGGCCATGTGTGTCTTTCACACATGATTGGGGTAAAGCTCCAATTACGGCGTTGTATGATGGTGAGAGATGGTGGTGAGAGATGTACTCTCAGAGATGGTCGTTCCCTCTTCACGTAAATGGCCTCTTTGACTCCACGTTCAAACCAGCGTTCCTCCTTGTCAAGGATCTGCACATCTTCATCATTAAATGAGTGGCCGCTGGCTTGCAGGTGGGTGTAAACCGCAGAGTCCTGGCCAGAAGAGGTCGATCTTCTATGTTGGGCCATCCGTTTCGCCAGTGGCTGTTTAGTTTCCCCGATGTACAGTTCCCGACAATCCTCCCGGCACCTAACAGCATACACTACGTTACTCTGTTTGTGTCGAGGAACCCGGTCCTTAGGGTGAACTAATTTCTGGCGTAGCGTGTTCTGGGGTTTGAAAGCAACTGAAACACGGTGTTTGGAGAATATCCGTCTTAATTGTTCCGATACTCCCACCACATACGGAATCACCACTGGTTTGCGCTTAGACCGCGGTTGTTCTTCTCCTCCCTTCGATCCACTGGAGCTGTGTTTGGGCATTTTTCCCGCTTTTACGAATGCCCAGTTGGGATAACCACATTCACCCAGGGCCTTCTTGACATGAGATTTCTCTCTATCCTTGGCCGTAGTGTCTGTGGGGATGCTGTTCGCCCGGTGGTGCAGCGTCCTGATGACTCCTAGTTTGTGCTCCAAAGGATGATGGGAGTCAAACCTTAAGTACTGGTCCGTGTGCGTTGGTTTGCGGTAAACATTTACTTTCAACCGTCCCCCATCTTTACTAGCAATTTCACAGTCTAAGAAGGATAAAACGTTGTCGCTTGCATCCTCCCTTGTGAACTTGATGTGTTTGTCCACCGAGTTGATGTGGTCCGTGAAATGTGGTACTTCCTCTGATTTTATTTTAACCCAGGTGTCGTCCACATATCTGAACCAATGACTCGGTGGTGTCCCTGAGTAGGTCCTTAGTGCCTTCTTTTCCACTTCCTCCATGTACAGGTTTGCAACAATAGGTGAGACTGGGGACCCCATAGCACACCCATGTTTCTGTTTGTAGAACTGTCCTCTGTACGAGAAGTAGGTGGACTGAAGACACAGTTCTAGGAGTGTGCACACCTGGTCCGTGGTAAGAGTGGTCCTCGTGCTCCGGGTGCGGTCGCCTTGTAGTTTCCTACGGACCACCTCCACTGCCTCAGCAACCGGAATGCATGTGAAGAGGGATGTAACATCATACGAGACCATTGTTTCCTCCATCTCAATGATGACGCCCTTCACCTTGTCCACAAAATCCATGGTGTTCTGAATGTGGTGTTCCGTGCTACCTACCAACGGGTTGAGAATCGATGCTGTAAATGTACTTAAAGTAAATGAAAAATAAAAAGTATTTCTTTAAAAAGACTCATTTTTTGTGTTTATTGAGGGCACGATGTACACATCCATGACACTGAGGTTACGTAATGGTTTGTACTACTACTGCATGAATCAGCTGCAAATTTAATACAAGTAACATCACCATCTATAGCTAACCACAGCAAAAACAGAGTAATTTCATCAATTCATCATAAATTAGACATTTTAAACATATAAAACCTGATGTTAAAGGTGTAGAAACTATTTAAGTGGTTACCCTGTTATGTATTGACATTTTTGGCATTTAGCAGATGCTTTTATCCTAAGTGGCTTACAGTATACAGTCCAAGCAATTGAGGGTTAATGGCCTTGCTCAAGGACCCAACAGTGGCAACCTGGCAGCGGTGGGGCTTGAACCAGCAACCTTCTGCTTACTACATTCTGCCCTTATGTACATGTCCTCTCTGTTAGATGAGAACTGTTGGTGTTAATAGGCTGAACCGTTACAGGACGTTGTGTTATAATGTTAACCAGTGCACAGTGTGTTATGACGGCGTGTTAGGGCAACTTTAAAGAAAAATATTTTTATAAGTTTTGATTTTGAGAAAAAAGTCAAAATATTTTAAGAATAAAGTCGTACAAGTTTCAATTTTGGTTTTAGGTTTTAGATTAAGGTCGAAATAATTACGAGATTAAAGTGGAAATATTATGGCCATAGCAACCTCCTTGAGTTAAAATAAGGGATGTTCATGATTTGTTATACTTTCATATCGGTTTTACAAATAAAGAAATCCCCAATCTCCTGCACATCAGCACCAGTTTGTTATTAGTATAAGGACAGTGAAACGGCTTTGCAATAAACTGGGTTTATTTAGAAGAATGTGCGCCACCAGTGCGTTCGGCGTCTGCGTCGTCAGCAGTACTTCAACCGAGCCTTGTATACGATAAACTAAAGCCGTACGGCATCGCTGTAAATGGTTGCATTGACAGGTTTAGTCGTCATGTCATGTGGATGGAAGTGTACAACACAAACAAGCACCCAGAAATAATCGTGGGTTATTGAATAACCACAATAACGCTCATTATAAGCTGCTCTCGGCGCTTGCATGCCGATCCAGGTACTGAGACCCGAGCTTCTCTGAACTGACAAGCCTGCGACGGCTGAACACTCTTTGGCCATAATATTTCGACTTTAATCTCAAAATCATTTAGACTTTTGTTTCAAAATCGAAAACTTATACGCCTTTATTCTCGTAATGAAAACATAAAAATATTGTTTTTACAGTGGCCCTAATACGCCATCGTAGTGTGGCACTAGACTAACATAAAAGTAAAATCAGGCCCATAATTCTGTCGTTACAATCATTATTTTTCAATATTTCACTTTAACACAGTTGAACATATCAGATTAATTAGACAAAAACCTTGTGATTATACATGGATTGTGGAAATGAATGTGTGTCTGATTAATCTGATTAATCTGATATTTTCTGCTTCAGTCTGACAGTTGAAATGTAAAATGACCAAAATTCCATCAACCATTTTAATGGTAAAATAACAAAGTTGTAAACTAAAATGTTTTAACAGGTAAAAATTGGCTGTCAGTTGGCATGATTGGCTGTGTCTCCTGGGTTGAGGGGTATTGTCTGAAGCCCTGTGATGATTGGCAGGCACACTGTCCAAATATTCGAGTCTCACACCCAATGTTACTGGGAGTGAACCGGACCCACCGCAACCCTGACCAGGATAAAGTGGGTGGTTAAAATAAAGAGTGGAGAGGTGTGTGAGGGCTGAGCAGTGAGAGTGGAGAGGTGTGTGTGTGTGTGTGGGGGGGGGGGGGGGCACTGATGTGACGATGTATAGAACTGTGTGATGTCATAATGGTTCTGCAGCAGGTAAGTCTGAGCACCGGAGCATTTCAGCTCAGTGTGAGTTTGACCGTGGAAGAGAGCAGGTGAAAAAATGTCTTGTCTGCTGTGGTTTTTGTCGAAGCTCCGTCCGAAGACCCGGGAACGGCCGGATGGCGACCCTGAAGAGGACGGACCTGAGACCCAGAAAAAAAGCAAACGTGGAAAGAAATGGACGGGTAAAAACTGGAGGAGGATTTTTAAGAAAAAGAAGAAGGTGGAGGGTGATGGAGAGGCAGGACAGAGCAGTGTAACACCGAGGCCATCAAACATGGACCATAAAGATGGTGCTGAAGTGCTCATGGCTCTGGTGGAGAAACCTGAACCTGATCCTGCAGATGGAGAGGATTTGATGAGCTGCAGGCTGGATGGAGCTGAGAAGATCATCAGCCAGCAGCAGAGTGAGTAGATGAAACCACTTGAACAGGACGGGGAGGGTCCTATAATAGAAACATCATCAATAACAGGGTGGTGTGATGCTGGAAACCATCATGAAGTTCATTATTCATAATATTTCTTCATTTTAAAGCTCCAGATCAAATCCTAGATGGAACTGATACAGCAGCTGAAGAACGAGCTACTGAAGATCTCAGCAACTTCATGCTGGATGAGGATAGAGCTGCTGAAGATGTCGGGAACTTCCCACTGGATGAGAATGAGGCTGGTGCCGTGCGTCTTCTAGGTGAGTAAAGTAAACCTGGATCAGGTCACATGGTACCAACACGGCTGGGCACAGGGTAAAAGTGGTTATTGGAACACCACCTGGAGAAATAAAGAACTTTTTTATTGTCAAGCAGGAAATGAGACCTTGGAAGTGATGGACCTAAACACAGGGACTGAGGATGAGGATATTAGAGAGCTTATGAACTTCCTCCAAGATAAAACTGAGGAACAGATTGAGCTCCTAAAGATGAAGGATACAGAAGCTGAGGTTGAGGCCATCACAGAGCTTAAGGAAAACATGACGGATGATGTGGAGACACCGAGCAACAAGCTTCTGGGTAAGTAAACAAAAACATGCTGTTTTAACAGAGGCCCAAAAGATATGAAGTTCTCAATATTTCTTCTTGTTCAAGTAGGAGATCCAATCACAGAGGAGATGGATGCAGAAGGTGGATTTGCACTTGTTAAAGAGTTGGTGAACGTTCTCCTGGAAAAGACAGAGGAAAAGATTGAGCTTCTGAATGTACAAGATGCAGAAGCTGAGACTGAAAACCTCATGGAGAACATGCTGGATGATCTGGATGGATCTGGAGAGCAGCTTCTGGGTAAGTAAAGCCACCTAATATCAGATACTGTGATGGAGATCCAGCAGAGCAGTCGAGCAGTTCTGATTATTTCTTCATGTTAAAGCAGGAGAGAAGGTTCCAGAAGTTATGGATGAAGACGTTGAGATGGAAACGGCTGAAGACGTGAAGAAGTTCCTCCTTAATGAGAATGAAGCCTACATGCAAGTAATGGATGAAGCAGTTGAGGCTGAAACGGCTGAGAACGTGAAGAAGTTTCTCCTTAATAAAACTAAAAACGTCATGGAGAACATGCTGGATGATCTGGATGGATCTGGAGAGCAGCTTCTGGGTAAGTGAAGCCACCTAATATCAGATACTGTGATGGAGATCCAGCAGAGCAGTCGAGCAGTTCTGATTATTTCTTCATGTTAAAGCAGGAGAGAAGGTTCCAGAAGTTATGGATGAAGACGTTGAGATGGAAACGGCTGAAGACGTGAAGAAGTTCCTCCTTAATGAGAATGAAGCCAACATGCAAGTAATGGATGAAGCAGTTGAGGCTGAAACGGCTGAGAACATGAAGAAGTTTCTCCTTAATAAAACTGAAAACGTCATGGAGAACATGCTGGATGATCTGGATGGATCTGGAGAGCAGCTTCTGGGTAAGTGAAGCCACCTAATATCAGCTACTGTGATGGAGATCCAGCAGAGCAGTCGAGCAGTTCTGATTATTTCTTCATGTTAAAGCAGGAGAGAAGGTTCCAGAAGTTATGGATGAAGACGTTGAGATGGAAACGGCTGAAGACGTGAAGAAGTTCCTCCTTAATGAGAATGAAGCCAACATGCAAGTAATGGATGAAGCAGTTGAGGCTGAAACGGCTGAGAACGTGAAGAAGTTTCTCCTTAATAAAACTGAAAACATCATGGAGAACATGCTGGATGATCTGGATGGATCTGGAGAGCAGCTTCTGGGTAAGTGAAGCCACCTAATATCAGCTACTGTGATGGAGATCCAGCAGAGCAGTCGAGCAGTTCTGATTATTTCTTCATGTTAAAGCAGGAGAGAAGGTTCCAGAAGTTATGGATGAAGCAGTTGAGACTGCTGAGGACGTGAAGAAGTTTCTCCTCAATAAGAGTGAAGCCAGCATGGATGAAGGGCTTGGTGAGTAAAACATGGATAGTAGCTGCTACAAAGCACCAGATGTTCTGCTAATGATCCAGCTCATAATTGTATTGGTTGGATGTTTAAAGCAGAAATGGTGGTGGAGGTGAAGAATGTGGTGGAAGATGAAAACGACATTAGAGCTGAGGTCGAACAGATACTGAACCTCGTCCTGGATGAGATCGAGCTGAAAGTAACAAAGCAGCAGAATGAAGTGGACGAGATGGAGAAGATAAACCAGCAGATTCTGAGTAAGACATGAAAACGAAACATCTCATTTTAGAAGAAGAACGGCCAGATAATTACTGATCTTTTCTAAATGAAAGCAGGAAATGAGCTGCTGATGGAAGCTGAAGTTCAGGTGGAAGCTGAAGAGCAGATACCTGTTCACCTGGACAATATAACAATGATAATCAGGTTGATCTTCTGCTTTTAATTTTCAGTGATTAAAGATGAAGAGAAGGACATTAAGAAAGATGAGCTCCTGAATGATGGAGGGGAGGGAACCCTAACAATGAAAAGGAGGAGAGGAACACGGGGGCATGGCCGGAAAATCAATTACAAGAAGAAAGAAAAAGAGGAATCCGAAAAAGACCAACATCAGGGTGAGTTATGATCAGTAGATCATGATGATCAGGAACATCAGCTGCTGGTAATTAAATAATAACGTTATTATTATTTAAAACCATTCCAGAAAAAGAACCCACAATGAAGTTAGTGGATAAAGATGGGGGTGGAAAACCCAAAAACTGGAGGAGGAGAGGAACAAGAGGAAAAGGACGAAAAATTAATTACAAGAAGAAGGAAGAAGGTAAAACATCAGAAAGAAAAACAAACATGGGCAACAGTAGAACACCTAGTGCTAATTTAAATCAGCCAATCCACCTTCTGCATGTTTTCGGCAGGTGGACAGTAGAACTTTCTCCACAAGACAGTTCAGCTGTGCTTGATGTGTATTCATGTGATTTAACCCTCTGGATTGGATTCCGTGTTATGAAACTGCTGCTGCTTCTCTGTTTCTCTACCACAGTGGAACAGATTGTGGAGAATAAAGAGCCTCACGGAGGAGCTGCAGCTGATGGTAAGGCAGAAGAACAGAGAAGATCTGCTGAAGGTCAGGAAAGAGCAGGAGGACGAAGAGAAGCCGCCTATTCAGAGGTGGTGAGAAATGCTTATGGAGGAAGAAGCTGGTATGGACAAGACTGGTACCAATATGGCCAGCACCCCCCAGAACCTGTGTGGAGAAATTATAGGATGGATGAGAGGAACACCTGGAGATATGGAGGCCATCATTGGGAGAGGAGAAACATGTGGACACCACCAGCAGCGAATTATTATTATAACCCAAATTATTATTATAACCCAAATTATTATTATTACTGAATAAATGAAATAAAAGCACCTGCTGCAGTCTCTTATGAATTTATTTATTCATTATTTGTCCTGTTCACTCATACCTGTGGATATCTGAGAGGAGCTAATCCACCTACTGACATGTTTCTTGGACATTGGACTATCAGGAGAAAATACAGAAGTGACCAGAATTAAGGATCAAACCTGGGTCCCTGGAGCTGTGTGGCTCCAACAGTAGCTGCTGTGAGACACATTTAAATGACACTGAGCAGGAGGAGCGAGAGACTTCTGATATTGATTCAGAGGAATTCTATTTGATTCTGATTCAGAGGATTTCTATTTGATTCCAATATAGATGATTCAGTTTGATTCAGATTCAGAAGATTTCTACTGGAGCATCAACTTCCACACCTGCTGCTTTTTAAAGTGTTTTCTTCTGTTCTTTCCATCTTTCAGCACTTTTTTGTTCCTTTATTAAACACAAACAAATTATTTAGCAAGTTTTGGAAATGACTGGATCTTATTGATCTCTTATAGCTTTGTGCATGAAATCGGACATGATCTTGGTGTGGTCTTTGCAGGACACACTCCTGAGTTTTCTCCGTTAGTTGACAGTTTGTAGGTATATTATAAATTAATAAATGTGTACGAATCAGACATCAGTGATGGGCAGTGGTAGCATGGTGGATAGGGTACTAAACGTGTGATCAGAGGGTCGCTGAACCACACCACCACCACCACAATCTACATTTGCCTTTAGTGGGACCTTAAACGAGGCATCCGATCACAACTAATGATAAAAGTATCTGCTAAATGCTGAATGTTCTGTTTTTATGCACACATACATATTCAAGGATACTGTATATATTCCAAAGTGTCCAAATTGTTTGAGCTAAAGCCTCAGGTCTTGATATCCTGTTGTCACATCATAGACGTGTTAACATGGTCCTACACAGCTAATTAACATTTAGCCAGACTGCATGCTGATGAAAATGTCACAGTTTTACTGCCTTTCTGGAGGAAAAAAAGATCTTGAACATTTTAAATGGCATTTTTCGATGGCATTAGCTGGCTTAGTCACTTTATTTCACCTCTGTATCAGCAGTTAAAGGGAAACTATATATTATATATTATAACCAGTCATATATTTAACTAATGCCCTGTGATACCCAACCACAGGTTTAATCCAGTATATTTACAATTTCATTGGAATCCCAGAATGTTCTGGTTTCCACTTATACACATTTAATTCACAATTCAATATAGGGCTTTATGGTGTCTATTACTGGATGTCCATATGAGACATAGCCTGCAATATTCCAGTCCAGGAGAAACGTGTGTTTTACAGCTATAATAAATGCACAAGGCAGTGATGCACTGTGGGAACAGATTATAACCGATTTTTCATCCATGGATTTAGTAGATGTGCAGTTACACCCATTTTAAGATGGAAAAAAAGTTCATTAGTGGGTTTTATATCAACCTATTGCTAAGAAATGCAGAAACACCAGCATGCAAAATATGGAACCCTGGTGAGTCTATCAAAAGTGGTCGGCTGAACTTAATATTGTAGCGTCGCCACTGGGGGCCTGGCACGGGCTTTACCCAGAAAGCCTTGCGGCAGTGGTGTCTAAGCTCACCGTAGCCGTGTATCCCGTTGTTGGGAGTGGGGAGTGGGGAGTGGGGTGGCTGCGGTGAGGGTTGGGTAAGTAGCTTATATGTTTGTCTGTTGTATGATTGTATGTGTGTATGAATGGGTGTCTGTCCCTAAACCACTGAGTGAACTGCCAAAGGCAGCTCACTTGCGGCCCCGATGCTATCCTTCCTGCTCGCCGGTGCCACATTTGGTGTCAGAAGTGGGATCGTGGTGCTTGGGTGGCTCTGATGGTTTGGTGGGTCAATATGCCCGATCTGTCTGATTGCGCTAGCCCAGGTGTTGCTGCGGGGGCATGTGTTACTGGTGGCTGGGAGGACGGTGTTCGTCTCCTTGTGCCCTGCCCACTGATCGGGTCAGTGCGGTGTTCCAGTAGGCCAGGTGCAGCAGTGGGTAGAACGGCGGCTCGGCAGTGTAATGGGGTGCGGTCCGGACATGGAGCCACCCAGTGGACGCTGGTGAGTTGGTCACCGGGTCGGTTGACCATTTGGGAGGGGGCAATGTAGCGTCGCCACTGGGGGCCTGACACGGGCTTTACCCGGAAAGCCTTGCGGCAGTGGTGTCTAAGCTCACCGTAGCCGTGTATCCCGTTGTTGGGAGTGGGGTGGCTGCGGTGAGGGTTGGGTAAGTAGCTTATATGTTTGTCTGTTGTATGATTGTATGTGTGTATGAATGGGTGTCTGTCCCTAAACCACTGAGTGAACTGCCAAAGGCAGCTCACTTGCGGCCCCGACGCTATCCTTCCTGCTCGCCGGCGCCACAATATTTAAGGTTATTTATATGGTCATTGCCAACAGGTTATCAACTAATTTAGACTTATTGACAACTCATTCAGGAAGTCACAAAGGGTTAAACCTTTAACTTCTTAATAAATGCCAGGAGCAGATACAGAGAGCCCAAACGTATGGAGAAACATGACGTTATGGAAATTCTTGCCCTTGGACCCATCCTAACTCGCCACGTCCCTGATGGTACATGTATATTTTGCAGTTGTTATTCCACACCTGACCACATGGTGGCAACAATAAACCACAAACTCAATAGTTCACCGTTTCCGAAGAGTACAAAATGTTTTTATTTTATTAAATATTCTTTTTAAATTAATTCACACAAAACATAATTCCAGTGCAAGTCTGGCAAAACAAGGTCTCAACCTTTATTATAATTTTGAACAAGCATTAACTGCAGCATATATGTTTATTTACATCTGTTACTATCGGCTAACAACGAAATGGCCGGATCATTTAGATACACGGTAGCCACAAAGGTGAACGCATGGTCCAAATGTTTAGCAGCAAGTTTGGCTAGTACAATGAAAAGTCGTGAATATTTCGACTTCTAGTATGAGTTCAGCTACTCTTTACAAGATGATTTAAAGACCGAAGTCATCGTATATCGAAGGCTCCTCGTCGGACCGCATCGAAATTTTAAAATGGCGGCGTAAAAAGCCACCATATCTCTTTTGGTTGTCCCACTTTAATTTAGGACGAATCCTCCTCATAAACCCGCCATAACGTTTCTGCAGCTCCTGCTGGCCGTTTTCCTCTTCAGGCTCACTTCTCTTTGGGATGAATTTTCTCCGGAAGCCTCCGTAGCGTTTCACCTTGTTTAGAGGAATCATGCTGTTGTAAACGTTCTCGCCGTCGTAAAGTCCCTCTTCGTTCTGCGAGGTGACGTCTTCCCCTTCAACATCCTCCGTCATTTCGGGAAGGTTCCTCTCCACTAGCTTTAGCAAAGCGTCGCCGTATTTCTTAGTCAGCAATCCCTTGTCTACAGCGTTCTCCATCCAGGGTAAAGTGAGTATTTTTTTGTTCTTGTTCTTGTCGATCCTCTTTATGAATCCTCCGTAGCGCTTCACTAAGTTTGACACTGAAGGATCTTCTGATTCGTCCTCATTTTGTTGCTGTAAAGCTTTTTCACATCGATCTAGCTCACCGCTGGATGGAAGAGTCCCTTCACACTCTAAAGTGCAGGCCTGATAGGAAAAAAGGAAATTTGAATTTATAAATGAGATAAAACACTTTATTACATTTTTAAATTCATAATTTACCTTTTTGTCACTATTTTTTTTTTTACAGTCGGGTCATATTTTATACTTAGTCTTTATAGGGAGAGCCCTAGAACAGAAAACATTAATGCACCTAACACACTCATACCAGTACTGCACACACAACCATGTTATTACCATGTACCATACTGAGAATGATCCACCACACAAACATGATCTGATCAGTGAGAGTACTATATGGGTCATTTTGACAGATAAATGGGAAACAGGAAGGTAACAGGTGGGCTACAGTCAGTAATTGTATACCAACAAAGTTCATCTGTATGGTAAGTGTAGCACATAAATTATAAATAAATATGAGCACCATACTGATGTGCCTAATAAAGTGCTCAGTGAGCATATATTGATTCAAAGGAAACAGTCCCCACAGTCATGGCAGTGAATGTCATACATTTACATTTTCAGCATTTAGCAGACGCTTTTATCCAATGCAACTTACAGTATACAGTCTAAGCAATTGAGAGTTAAGGGTCTTGCTCAAGGGCCCAACAGTGGCAACCTGGCAGTAGTGGGGTTTGAAACAGCAACCTTCTGATTACTAGTCCAGTACCTTAAACGCTAGGCTACAACTGTAATACATGGATTACAGAATCAGCCAGAGGAACAGTGGTCACACGTGGAAATAGGCTGACATGGACGGACACAACTTAACAGAATAGTTACTGAATTCTCCACAAATACCACACAACACCTTACAAATTTAAACAAGACTATGTGCACCCTATGGTGCAAATTCTTTTTTTTAATGCTGCATATTACAGGTTAACTGAACCTTTCTCAATCCTCAAAATACATCATATTTATTTCCATACTTTTAACATCAAACTACAAACCACTCAAGACTCAAGAAAAACAGCAATTAAGCCATTCTGGTGGCAAAGACTGGTCATAGTCCCTAAAACAATATTGGGGCGACACGGTGGCTAAGTGGGTAGCACTATGGCCTCACAGAAAGAAGGTCCTGGGTTCGATCCCCAGGTGGGGCGGTCCGGATCCTTTCTGTGTGGAGTTTGTGTGGGTCCCGTGTCTGTGTGGGTTTCCTCCGGGTGCTCCTGTTTCCTCCCACAGCCCAAAGACGTGCAAGTGAGGTGAACCGGAGACACTAAATTGTCCAGGACTGTGTTCGATATAAATTTGTGAACTGATGAATCTCGTGTAATGAGTAACTACCGTTCCTGTCATGAATGTAACCAAAGTGTAAAACATGACATTAAAATCCTAAATAAACAAACAAAACAATATAGTGTCGCCAGGGTCTAATATTTTGTCCACCTTCTGTATATGTTTGTGTAAGTCAGTCTGGATCTATTATCATTTAAAATTGGTCTAATAAGCACCACATGGTTTTGTCAGATATTGACATGGGTATCTTACCAGCAGGTTAGGTGGGGAGTCGGAGACGTGCATGGCGCATTTCAGACACTTTTCAGAACAATCTGTCCAGCAAACAGAGGGCAAACTGAGCATCAACACCAAGATGTACCACTCCATTTCTTCTGCTCCAAATCCTGCACAAAATAAAAAAAAACATATATAATCAGCACAACCTCTTAAGTTTTGAACTTCCCTGGTCCTATTAACTGCAAACCAAACCTCCAATGCTAATACTTAAAACCATGAACAATAATATGTGGTTGGCTCCTCTTTGTGATTTTGACTTTACTATTCTTGTAAGATTTACCACAAAATTTGGGGTCTGCTTCAGGAATGTATGCCCATTTAGTAAAAAAATCATGTGCGAGGTCCGGTACTGATGCTATAAGTTCTTGCTTGCTCTGAGCAGGCTACTGGAATTCCTCCACACCAAACATGCCAAACCATGTTTTTATGAACCTCACTTTGACACAGAGCACTGTCAGACTGAAACAGCCTTTCCATAATGTTCCCACATATTATTTTATCATATTGGTTTTATCTACCTGATTACCTGTTGCACTGAGATTGGACCCACCTGGACGCACCGGAACTCAATAATTAAAAGGTGTCCACATACTGTACATATGCATCATTTATTTATACTAACTGCTATATCATATTGTAAGGTCTTGCTGTAAGTCCAGCAGAACCTGAAAACACTAGTCACAGGGCAAAAATGGACAGGGCAGCAGTCTATCACAGGGGAACGTAAACACACACACACACACACACACACACACACACTCTCTCTCTCTCTCTCGCTCTACCAGATGTTAAACCGAATGTCAAGGTTTTAAGCCTCATCACCAGCATGTTGCTGTACTTACCCCTCAGTTGCTTTATTTGTTAATACTTTTTAGTTCCATAATTACATGGCAAACACGTTAATATCAGGTTCCAGTTGTCTGTTTGTTTTTACTGATTGCTCACATTTACTGTATTTGCAACCACATTTCACTGTGACGATGCTGCAGCAGGATAATAAGTCCCATTCACCTGGGGAAGGTCCTGTATGCATTGTAATGCTTTAATTTGTTGTCAGAAAGGAGGCAATTACTTTTTCATACCACTCTACATACAACAGGATAGTATATGCTAGATGTAATTTAAGATAATTAGACCTAAATAGACCTGTAAGATCTAATGAACGTACATTAATTGTAAAGTTGGATTAGTGTTTTAATTTGACAGTGTAGATGAATAAACTCATATATTCAAATCAAATCTAAAGGTTTACACACACTAGGGATTTTAATAATATCTGCACCTGTTCTTTGTCTGTGACTGAATGGCTGTAACATATACAGTACTTTCGTCCAATTTTCACTTACAATGTAGAAAATCCTAGAGTATTATTTAACTTTGTGGTATGGCCTTAATTCCTAATTATGACTGACTTTAGTGGGTGACTTCTCTGTGCCCATATTGAATAAATTAATGAATACATTATTTGATTTGACAAATACATTAAGAAAAGCTTAAATGTTCCAGGTGTTTCAGTTTGCAAATTCAGATTTTTTCTTTAATATATAAGAAGTATTAAAATAGTGTATTCATATTATATTTACATTCTAGAAATACAATATTTATCTGTATTAATAATCAACGGGTCACTTTTCAGTAAAAAAAACCCAGTGTTTTTGCCCATTAAATAAATAAATACTGACACAAATTCCATTTTTTCCCCGATATCAGAGCAAAACACCAAGTAATTTTACATGTTTCGTTGCTTAATAAACACTAAGTCAGCAAAAGTGTGACAATTGTGTAAATGTTAATTAAATGGATTCAGTTGGTTTAAAACTCAAACATATATTAATCACTCGTAAATGTGGCTGCATGGCATCTTTAACCATGTATAATAATAATAATAATAATAATAACAATAATAATAATAATAATAATAATAATAGTAGTAGTAGTATAAGTAGTAGCAGTGGAAGTGGATTCAGCTACACTTTAATTCAGTTAAATTTTTTATTAATGTGAATATGATGAAAAAAGACTTTTTAAATGACTTTTAAATGAAGTAAATTTAAGGAGCTACATTTTTTTGTGTATGTACATTTTTGCATTTATGATTTTATTAGATGCACCTGACTAACTACGACATTTAAGTACATTTAACCACCGAGGTTTTGCTTTTCACTTTTAAATAGTAATAAAAGCTAACAACGATTTGGTTGTTCAGAAGTAAATAAAGTTGTAATAAAAGTGATAATAAAAGTGATAATAAAAGTAATAAACCAGGCGCGTTACCTGTTTGGAACAGTCCGTGTGTTTCTCCGCGTGATAATGTAGTTCCTATCTAATAAACAAGCGCCTTGTAATAAAGCGCGTCTTTCTGCTGCTGATCTCTCCGGTTCTCTCCTCTTTATTCCTCCGTGTGCCCGCTGCCCACAGCCCCCTTACCCACTGCCATCAGAGTGCCCGTGTTTCGTTGACCAATCGGAGCAGGAACCTGGCGCCCACCTCCATCCATCCATGTATTCACCCGCCCGTTCTCCATGCGCCCACCCACGCGTTCCTCCCCCCATCCCACCTTCCCTTTTACCTCCTGATAACTAACATGTCATCCCTCAGTGAGTGAACACCTCCAGGATTTAATTAACCCACATGGTGCTCAATTAACTTGTTAACGCTTACAGCTTTAATGAACTCAAGGGTGGTTAAAGGAATCACATGAGTGCTTGGAGATTCTTGTTCATTACGCCGAGCTGTCATTATCTTTAATGCTAACGATTGGAAATACAAAAAGGACAAAAAACATTGGTACCAATCTAACAGGTGCTAACAGGTGGAATATATCAATTATATAAAGGAAACTATTGGCTTTTAACTTTGCAGCTACAGTTTAGGAAAGGCCCTTTCCTGCTTCAGCATAACTGTGCCACCTTGCACAAACCAAGCTCTGTAAAGGATCTGTTTATTTATTTTATTAGGATTTTAACGTCATGTTTTACACACTTTGGTTACATTCATGACATAAACGGTATACTCATTACACAAGATTCATCATACGCAGTCATGGACAATTTATTATCTCCAGTTCACCTGACTTGCATGTTTTTATACTGTGGTGGGAAATCCACACAGACACGGGAAGAACATGCAAAGTCCACACAGAAAGGACCCGGACCGCCCCGCCTGGTGATTCTTGCTGTAAGGCGACAACGCTACCTACACCATGCCACCCACTTTGGAAGGAACAGGAGTTGACCAGCATTATTGCATTGAATGAGCACACATTCCCACAGATATCCTTCTTGTGAGAAGACTTTTCAGAAGAGGTCACAAAACCATACAGAAGGTCAGCTGGCTTCTCTGTATTGAGGTGTAAGGTAGTGTATATTTTAGAGCTTGTTGCTCAGAGAAGGATGAGAGTTCTGTCTAGGGTGTGTTTTTGTCTTGTGAGGAAACATCTGTTTAATATTGTTTTATGTGGGGTCCAGTTGTGGCTTACAATGTTTTCCATTTTATCTAAAGGATACAACCCAAGCAACTGGAAGCCCAAACAGCGGCAGCTTGGTGGTGGTGGGGTTTAAATGTATTAATCTTGTTATATAACAGTAACATTTTGCATGTGTGGACACTAATTATGGAATTATTTAATCAATTAAATTATTTATTAAATATCAACTACTGTTGTGGCAACAGTATGAAATGACGACTAGACGAATAAAAATGTAAAGAGCCGGGGCGCTTCGGCCCGTTTTAGCTAATGTCCCAATTTACTTGAATTTACCCTATACTGTGACGGCTGATGAGTCACCTCAGTTTCCAAATGAGAAAGCAAACAAAGTGAAGAACTTGTCGTCATGATGCTTCCTTCATCTAGCTTATAATCAATTGCAGCCAGGGAGAACAAAGAGGGGGGTAATGGACCCTGAGCAAACACAACATTACCCTATTAAATGGGACAAAATTCTCACCAATGCTCTGGTTGAAGCTCACAACAACTAACCAGAATAGCACTTTAATTTAGCTGACCTAAAAGAAAACAATTCTGGTCGATTTGGAAATCTAACAAACTCAGTGCTGGGTTCAATATTGACAAACACAGTGAGTGTTTTTGCACCGTGGGTCAGGATTTGGACATAGCATGCATTTATGGGTACAAAATACTACACTGCTGTGTCCAGTGGTACTTGGCACGAAGACAGGAGTAGCAATCTTGTAAGTTGTTAGGTGGGGTCTCCATGGATCTCCATGGATTGGATGTTTTTTTAACATGTCATGTTTTTGAGCTTAAAATAACACATAGTGCTGATTATCATTTGAACAAAATAATAGCATACTTAATATAGATGCTACAATAGCTCATAGTACTAATGCTAATGAGTGTAATTTTCTTTGTGCCACTACAAAGCCGAATGGTTTGTTAAGTTGTTGATGAAGATCAAAGGTCAAGACCAGCGCAGTCCTTGTAGTTAAAGATATAAGAACACATTTGATTGCACACTGGAAAACATGTTCACATCACCTTTCGTGACTCACTTGTGGTTTTGAATGTGGGTTAGTAATAGATCTATTTTCCAAAGTTCCTTGATGAAAAATAAGGTAAATAATAAGTATTTCATTTCATGTTATTACATCAAAAACAGAATTGTGTCTTATTGCAAATGTATTATCTTAATAATGAGCTAAAGGATCTCACACTGATTTCATTTGTTCTGATTATGGGTTCCTAAGCAACCTTCATTGCAGTATTCTTATGAGGGAGTTTGTGTTTATTAAAGACTGTGTCTGATCTGTTACAGTGACTCCTAGGATCATGTCAAGCCAACCCAATTCTCTTCCAGCTTTGGTGAAAATAAATATTCAACCATTGAATTTGTTTCTAATATAATTCCAGTGCATATATTCACTTTAAGTTTTACATTTACATTTTCAGCATTAAGCAGATGCTCTTATCCAGAGCGACTTACAGAAAAGCTTCCATAGTGAACATTACCTTAATCTAGTGTAAGTAAACAACAGTCCAAGAACACAAATCTGCTGAAGACCCTGTTAGAACCAAAGTTTTTTTTTTTTTTTTTTTTTTTTAATGAAAGAAATAAGCAAGAGCATTAGTAAGTACATGTCAGCTTAAGTGCTTAGTAATGAGGTGATGAAGGTTTTAAATTGAAGACAGCGAGAGTCTCAGATGTTTGAACAGACAAGGGAAGCTTGTTCCACCACTCGGGTGCAAGTACAGAGAAGAGCTTTGATGCTGATGCTTGTCTTCCTTGAGTTCTGGGTGGAGGATCTAGGCAAGAGAGAGTAATGCCTTAGAGGTTGCGTGGTACAGACTGAGGTTTTATGAGTTCTCTAATGCCAAGTTCACACCACACGACTTTCCAAGTCAACAGATTGCTGTACAGTTCACACTACACAACTGGATCTCTTGTAATCGGGAGTCTTTCTAGTCTGTGTGGCTTTCACACTACACGACTGATCGGTGATAGGGGGTTTCACACTACACCATCTATCACCAACTTCTCTGGTCTCCCAAACTACGTTTTGTCACAAAAACAAACGTGAGAAGTGATGAGTGGTTTACTGATACCATGTCCAAAAATGCACATCAACAAGTAGCGAGCAATCAAAGTTGTTTGTGCGCTGATGTGCAGCATAAAAGCAAAGAGAAAAATAAATGAATCTGAGTGGATTTGGCAACGCGACCAGCAGGGATTGTTTTGTTCTGTAGTGAGTTGGAGGTTAATAAATATTTTTTGTAATGCACTGTGGGTATTATGGTTTGGCGTGGACAATAAGTTCATAAATATTGTAAAGCTTGTGTGTGTGCTGATGTATTCTGATAGAAACTATATTATCCCCCTCACCACACTCATCAACCGACTGATCCAGATATTTAGCATGCTAGATATCTCTCCTCAGTCTCAGATCAAGTCGTTGGGCAGTTCACACATAGCTAGATTGAGAGCCGAGTTTAGATCGCCGAGTGAATGCAGAGTTGCTCCCGAGCTGCCACATCTAACGGCGACCAGTCGGCGAGCGAAAATCAGGGCAAAAATCGTGTAGTGTGAACCAAGCATAAGGTAGCTTGGGGCTGGTACATTTTGGCTTTGTAGGCGAGCATCAGTGTTTTAAACTGAATGCGGGCAGCTACAGGAAGCCAGTGAAGAGAACGCAGCAGTGAGGTAATGTGGCAGTGTTCATTGTTCATTTTTAATATGAACAAAGATTTGTGTTAAAAAAATAATTATGGCAATACATTACATCGTAAAAACAGCAGCATTTCCAGGAGAGGAGATGGCACATCTGAAAGGGAGAAACCAAGATGTATTAAAAAACTTCCAACTGTAGCGAATTAATGCTCACGCCTCCATGCTCCCTCTATCTGCTAAAATGGTAATGCAAAAAGTAGGGGCACAGTAGGGGCACGGTCGGGGCAAGCCGTAGCCTAGTGGTTAAGGTACTGGACTAGTAACCAGCAGCCACTGCCTTGAGCAAGACCCTTAACCCTCAATTGCTCAGACTGTATACTGTAATGTAAGTCGCTTTGGATAAAGGTGTCTGTTAAATACCTAAAATGTAATGTGACTCACCGCTACTCTCATTCAGCAGCTACAATGTCAAACGTTGTATAAAAATAAAAAAAATTTTAATCTAACCCACACTTAACTGAGAGGAAAATTCTTTACCCAGTAATTAGTGCATTTTTGTCTGACCTTCAGATGATTAGAGATTTTCATTGTTGTAGAAAAACCTTGAGCATGCAGGTTTATACAGAATTTACTCTCACAAAGACCATAATTAGAGTTTTCCCAGCATGAATGAAGGGACGGATAAATAGATGAATGGATGGTCAGCGGAAGCTTACGTGGTCCTCGTTGCATTTCCTCATTCTTGGAGTGAATGAGTGTTGCACAGGAAGCCTATGGCAAGCTGTAATGTGTGTGTGTGTGTGTGTGTGTCTGTGTGTGAAAAGGAGTTTAGAAAAACTAGACTGTTCTTCCACATGTTCAGAGTGTCAGGAAGTTTGTGTGTAGGTCTCTGCTTATACCCAGTCCTCGTCTGTGTTGGATAAACCTGGTCCTGTATAAATGATTAATCCTGCACCGGCCTTGTTCAAACATAATCCCAATTATCGATGCACCCACTTCGGAAAAGGCTTGTTTATATGCCCTAGTGCTCCACTGCTTGTGTTTACAATCCTCCATCTCTTAGCTACACCAGCATCTCCTACTCATGTGTTTTCTGACAGCAGCACCAAAACTAAACCCGTAAAACAGAACTACGACCAGCACTGATACCTCATGCATCTAAATTCTACCTAATAGGTCTACCTTCAAACATTAAATATAATTATATAATTCACCTTTATGTGAGGGTTGGTGTAATTTGCTTGTGATAGACACTGTGAGTCAAAAACGGACCTCCAGGGGCGTAACTACCAGGGGGGCAGGGTGGTCCGGTGCACTGGGGCCCATGGCGGGAGGAGGCCCCTCCACGACATGAACTCAACCCCCCACCGCACAGCCCCCCCATTGGTTGCACTCGCCATGTGGTTATTATTATATTACACTATCGGACGTTCTGCAGTTAGTTTTGTTTATGAGACTCGCCGAACTTGAATCTTTTAACAATATTAAATATATATATGAAATCTGTTGAGGGGGCCCAAAAAAATTTTCTGCACTGGGGCCCATGAGCTCCTAGTTACACCACTGCGGACCTCTGTATCTTTGCCCATAATTTTGGCAAAAGATGATCATTTTTCTATTTATTAAATCATCCACCACACCATAGACGTGTCTACAATACCCTGTGAAATTATAGTTCTTACAAACAATGTTTTATTAACAATACATGACAACCTGTAAACAATAAAATGTCAATTGACCAGCTAATTTAACATCGATTATCTGCTGTCGCAATTGCAACTTACAAACTAACAATGTTCGTGTGAAAGAATTTTGAGAATTGATCAACATTTGCCAAGGTTCTGGGCAAACGTACAAAGGTCCTTTTTTCAACTCAGAGTAGATCAGCCCTGCGTGTAACCTGTTGCGGTATGGATGATTTAATGTGTGATGTGAGGATAATGAGTTCAGTGACTCCCTGACGTAGAACTACAGACACATTTAGCTTTAGTCGAGCACCTGAACTCCCTGGTGAACGTGGTTTGAAGGTGTGAAGGTAACCATAGCAGCTGAGGAGAATCTGTGGCTGCCAGAAATAATGACTGTAGGAGTTTCATTTTATCTGTTTTTCTTCTCCAGAATCATTTCAGTTACCATGATGTTAATAATTAAGTCCTGCGTATGTGTAAATCGCTTTAAAATAGACAATCAAGATCTAAAATGCCCGACTGAGCAGCTTGTGGCAACAAAGGCAAGAGAATTTCCTAAATGTTATGAGTAAAGAAACCAAGACCTTGAAATGACCCGTCCTTCCAGTGTAGTCTAGACTTGGATTTGGATTGAAGGTCTTGGGTTTGATTTGCAAATGAAGTGGTTTGGATGGAGTGGTTCGGGTCCTTTCTGTCTGGATGTTCTTCCCCGTGTTTACATGGGTTTCCTCCAGGAGCTCCGGTATACTCCCACAGTACAAAAACATGTAAGTGAGGTGAAATGGAGATACAAAATTGGCTGTTTGATTTACTGTGTGAAGTTTGCATGTTTTCCCGTGTCTGTGTGGGTTTCCTCCAGGAGCTCCGGTATCCTCCCACAGTACAAAAACATGTTAAGTGAATTAGGTGAATTGACCATGACAGTGTTTGATTTACTTACTCTTTCAGGCATGAATATGTGAAATACATATATATATATATATATACAGTATATATATAAGGTTCCCCCCTCCCCAATTGAGACTGTATAATTCACACTGTACTGATTTACAAGGTCCAGGCATTATCCTTATCAGAAATATGTGGACTTCATGGTTTAAATTGCAAAGAGAAGTGTGTGTGGGGGGGGACTACTGTTGTGTAGTGGTCTGACCCTCTTAATTAATACTTAGAACACCCCCTCCCCCCCTCCAAAAAAAAAAAAAAAAAAAAAAAATATTTTATAGATAAGATAAGATGAGATAAACCTTTATTAGTCCCACAGTGGGGAAATTCACAGTGTTGCAGCAGCAAAGGGATAGCAAGGCACTCAGTACAAAAAAATAGACAAATTAACAGTTTAAAGTATACAATATATAATATAGACAATATTCACCAAAAAGAGTTTAGTTAGTTTGCTAAAATGTAACGTCAGGCGAAACTTAGAAACTAGCTGATTTAGTATTCATCAGTAGCAAGTTGACACTAATTCAGTAACTCAGAAAGCAATAAAGAACATTAAGTCCGACACGTCTAGTAAGTGGTACGGTCTAATATGAATATGCATGAATATGTGAACTATATACGTATATATTAATTTAAACCCCCCTCCTCCCCAATTGTCACTGTATAATTCACACTGCTGAATTGAAAAGTACATTTCAGAAAAGGAAAAAAATGGGTGGCTATTTAAAGTGGCTGATCAAGGTAAAAAGCTAATCTAACCATTATTCAGGTGAAAGCATTATTCTCATTCAATGTGCTCTAAAATAGTTTCACAATATTTATTTTATGATTAAACTTTAATCATATCTATCCTATAACGTGTCAGTTAAGCCTAATTAAACATTAATCAGAAATTTCTCAGATTTATGTATGTAAAGGATATGTAAGCATATGTAAAATGACCTTAAATTTATTTGGGTGTGAGAAATCAACTCCAAATTGTGCATGGTGAACATGGTGCTACGGTTAAGTTTCCCAAGTGACAGCATGTTTTCTCACGCATTTAAAAGGTCAAATTTTAGCGTTTTAATACTTAAGACATCACATGTCATCATGGATCAACACTTATCCTTCGTCACTAATTGAATATCACATGAAATTATATTGACTTGCTGCTTGCAAGCATGAAATTAACCTGCACTTAACAACTAATATTGCCATGTTCTCAATTGCTTGCATAAATATAATAAGTCTTTATATCCTTAAATACAGGTACACATAACCAAATCATAGATGAGCTGTGTATATTTATTTAAACAAACAACTTTAAAACTTTATTTAAACTTTTTTAGACCTAAAAGTAATTAAAAGCTTTTGAATTTTCTCTGTGTACTCCAGTTTCCTCCAACCTAACTAAAACATACAAGAAAATAAATTGCCTACACCAAGTTGCTCTCATGTGTGAGTGAGTGAGCGAATGTGTGTTCCTATTAAACTGACCGGTGCCCTCTCAGGCCTCATGGGTATTTTCCTGCCTTGTGGGTTTCTTTGTTACATTGAACCTATGCAACACTGACCAGAATAAAGCAGTTAGCAAAAGTAAATACATAAATAAGTGAATAAAGAAAAGATATTGTGAGCTGTTTGGTTATATTTGTAGTTTTAGTTTTGATAGGCAGCTTTACTTTAAAACCACCTCCTTGTTTCTACACTCACTGTCCATTTTATCAGCTCCACTTACCAAATAGAAACACTGTGTAGTTCTACAATTACTGACTGTAGTCCATCTGTTTCTCTACATAATTTTTTAACCTGCTTTCACCTTGTTCTTCAATGGTCAGGACTCTCCCAGGACCACCACAGAGCAGGTATTATTTAGGTGGTGGATCATTCTCAGCACTGCAGTGACACTGACATGGTGGTGGTGTGTTAGTGTGTGTTGTGCTGGTATGAGTGGATCAGACACAGCAGCGCTGATGGAGTTTTTAAACACCTCACTGTCACTGCTGGATTGAGAATAGTCCACCAACCAAAAATATCCAGCCAACAGCGCCCCGTGGGCAGCGTCCTGTGACCACTGATGAAGGTCTAGAAGATGACCAACTCAAACAGCAGCAATAGATGACAAGGTGGACCAACTAGGTAGGAGTATCTAATAGAGTGGACAGTGAGTGGACACGGTATTTAAAAACTCCGATCCACTCATACCAGCACAACACACACTAACACACCACCACCATGTCATTGTCACTGCAGTGCTGAGAATGATCCACCACCCAAATAATACTTGCTCTGTAGGGGTCCTGACCATTGATGAACCGGGTAACAGCAGGCTAAAAAGGTATGCAGAGAAACAGATGGACTACAGTCAGTAATTGTAGAACTACAAAGTGCTTCTATATGGTAAGTGGAGCTGATAACATGGACAGTGTGTGTAGAAACCAGGAGATGGTTTTAATGTTATGGCTGATGGGTGTATGCTCTCCAGATACAGCAGATGAAGCAATACGTCCTAAAATCCACTTCATTAAAAATATCGAAGTATTCAAAATGTATTCAGTGACGTTTATTGAAAACATATTTCATCATACATGAATCACTGGGAGAGGTGGTGAAAAACGTGTCTTCGTCATTACGGTTATATTTAAAGTGTGAGGAAAACATAATGACTCACTCAAACTCTGTGGGGGGGGGGGGATGAGATCATGAAAAACATATTTTCACATTTAGCCATAATAAGATCACAGGCAGAACCAGAAACTGTGAAAATATCGACTGAAAATCTCTCAAGCTGCCCATCATCTGTTTCTCCGCAGTGCTCGTTTTTGTCGGATCTGGTGGTGAGAGACTTTCTTGTTACACATTGTCACATTTCTCATTTGTATCTTCGGCAAAGCAAGGTCATATTATGATGTGTTATTTTCCTCGATGAATTGAGATAAGGTGAGAGCTGCGCTGCTATTCAAACTTACCATTTTCTCTTCTGTCCCTCCTGGCTCCAGCACACAGCTCACCTTTTCTGGCATTTTATATTTTAATCAGTACACTAAATATGATGAATGGCAGAATTCAGCAGAGATTTTTGCCCATCAGTGTTCCTAATTTTTGGTACTGATGTTCCCTTTTTTGTATTTTTACTAACCTGTTTCCTCCTGGGGTGGCATGGTGGCTCAGTGGGTAGCACTGTCGCCTCACAGCAATAAGGTCCTGGGTTCGATCCCCAGGCGGGGCGGTCCGGGTCCTTTCTGTGTGGAGTTTGCATGTTCTCCCCGTGTCTGTGTGGGTTTCCTCCGAGAGCTCCGGTTTCCTCCCACAGTCCAAAAACATGCAGTCAGGTTAATTGGAGCCACTGAATTGCCCTATAGGTGAATGGGTGTGTGTGTGTGTGTGTGTGTGTGTGTGTGTCTGCCCTGCCCCGACTGGCGCCCCGTCCAGGGTGTTACTGTGTGCCTTGCGCCCATTGAAAAGCTGGGATAGGCTCCAGCACCCCCCACTACCCTAATTGGATAAGCGGTTAAGGAAGTGAGTGAGTGAGTGTTTCCTCCTGGTCAGGCTTCACAGTGGGTCTAATGCCTGTTAGAAACACAGAACTTAAGGGAATTGTCTATTCCACAAACCCACATACAGAGGGTTAACATTAGAAATACGAGGAAGTGACCTGACGAGGATCCAGTAATCTTAGGATTGAACCTCAGACATCAGAAACAATACCATACCTACTATCATACCTTCTTCAATATGACTGACAGACCACACTTATCCAAACCTTTTTAACCTTCCTAACGGGGACTAACAAGCACACAGGGCACAGATTTTCTTCTTCAATTGGACTGACAGGCACAGTGACTTTACCTGTGTTAATCAGCACATATCCTCAATCACAGGACTGAAAGGTAGCTTGGCTTTACTCCTTTTATCAAGACTGACAGGTACATAGTACACATCCAACCTATTTTACTGGTCCTGACAGACAAGAACTAATGGAAATATGGATCAATATGCATTACACAAAAACACATGAATGGTAATGGCAAAAGCATTAATGCTGATCAAAGACATCTAGAAAAGAAAGAAAAGCAGGGAATAAAGAACACAATCGAGCTACATGTCCCAAAACATGTGCACACAATCTCATATCCACTAAGATTCAGTACGCTGCTTTAATCTTTCCTTCCCCTCTTCTTCCTCTATCTCCACATTTTTCGACTTTTACTGCTAATTACTCACTACAGACAGTAGGGGGCAGCAGTCCTCCCTCCTTTTGTTTTATAAAACAAAACCTCCTTCACACACTGTGTGGCCAAGAATATGTGGACACCTGACAATTCCAAAACAATCCCTCGCCTTTTGTGGACACTGTTCTGGGAAGGCTTTCAACAAATTTCTAGTGTGTTTCTGTGGGAATTTGTGCCCATAATTCGAGCACTGACAATGCTTGAGGAGGTCTGGCTTAGGAAGTTTTAGTTAAGGTTTGAGCCTTGTTGACATTGAATTGTTTGGCTAAAATAGTTGGGGGGGGGGCATTTCCCAGCTTTTCAATGGCCACAAGGCACACAGTAACACCCTGGATGGGGCGCCAGTCCATCGCAGGGCAGACACACACACACACACAGCCATAGGGCAATTCAGTGTCTCCAATTAACCTGGCCACACAGACACGGGGAGAACATGCAAACTCCACACAGAAAGGACCCGGACCGTCCCGCCGGGGGCTCGAACCCAGGACCTTCTTGCTGTGAGGCGACAGTGCTACCCACTGAGCCACCGTGCCAGCCACTTTAAAAACATATAAAAATAGTGACCTCTACATAAACTTTTCAGCTATAAAAACAATAACTGTTCCGAGAAGGCTTCTTGCAAGACTTTGAAGTGTGTCTGTGGGGATTTGTGTCCATTTAGAAAAAAAGAGCATTTGTACGGCTGGGCACTGATGCTGGTCAAGAAAGCCTCAGTTGATGTTCCAGTTCATTCCAAAGCTGTTCAGTGGGGCTGAGGGCTGAATGGCCACAAATTCCCACAGGCATACTCAGAATTCTTGTGGAGATACTAGAGCTTTAAATTAATGCTCATGATTTTGGTAATGCACGTCCAACAAGCCCATGGTTAGCTGTCCACCGATCCAAGAGGTCTGAAGTGTTGAAGCTATTGGTTGTAAATCTTATTGATTTCTATGTGAAATTATGTCTGACGTGTACAGTAATAACCACACGGTTTGATATTCTCCGAGGCCATAAATAAATTGTTTTGTTAATTTTGAACACTTTGACGCCAATGCACCGTCCTTCGGGTTACCGTGGTGACGGAAATGACATGTTAAAACGCGTGGTGCAAAGGTAAGAGGCTGGATAGAAAGAAGGTAAACGTTTGCAAAGCGAGTGTGCTGAAAAAGTACGTAGGAGAGTGTGCAGTGGCCTCGAAACTTTAAAGAGAAATTTTGCCTGCAGAGAATAAAAGAAAAAAAGTGTTGAAGGACGAGTATAACAAAGACGGTGAGCAAGTCTTACTGCTGGAGAAATACAGAAAAAAGCAGAAGTCAAGCTCTCAGAGCATTAGTTAGCTAAATTAATGTTCCTGAAGGCAACTCATTATGACCTTGCTCGCATCTAATGCAGAAATATAAATGTAGATGTATTTTGTCATCTATATACACTGATCAGCCATAACATTAAAACCACCTCCTTGTTTCTACACTCACTGTCCATATTATCAGCTCCACTTACCATATAGAAGCACTTTGTAGTTCTACAATTACTGACTGTAGTCCATCTGTTTCTCTGCATGCTTTGTTAGCCCCCTTTCATGCTGTTCTTCAATGGTCAGGACCCCCACAGGACCACCACAGAGCAGGTATTATTTAGGTGGTGGATCATTCTCAGCACTGCAGTGACACTGACATGGTGGTGGTGTGTTAGTGTGTGTTGTCACTGCTGGACTGAGAATTGTTTACCAACCAAATATATCCAGCCAACAGCTGGGTTAACCCTAACCCTAACCCTAACCCTGTTCCATCATGACAGTGGCCCTGTGCAAAAAGCAAGCCACTGACCTGCACAGAGTTCAGGTCAACAGAATACATTTCGGATGAATTAGAACATCGATTGCATGTCAGGCTTTTCTGTCTAACATTAGAGCCGGACCTCGGAAATGCTCTTTTGGCTGGTTCCCACAGACACACTTTTAAACCTTGTGGAGAGTCTTTCCAGATCATTGCAGCTGCAAAGAAAGCGAGGTCAACACTATTTTAATGGGGCATAGTCAGGTGTCCACACACTTCATATTTCTCAGTGTATACACCGATTAGGCATAACATTATGACCACCTTCCTAATATTGTGTTGGTCCCCCTTTTGCAGCCCCACAAGCAACAAACTGTGATGCACTGTGTATTCTGACACCTTTCAATCAGAACCAGCATTAACTTCTTCAGCAATTTGAGCTACAGTAGCTCGTCTGTTAGATCGGACCACACTGACCAGCCTTCGCTCCCCACGTGCATCAATGAGCCTTGGCCGCCCATGACCCTGTCGTCGGTTTACCACTGTTCCTTCCTTGGACGACTTTTGATAGATACTGACCACTGCAGACCGGGAACACCCCACAAGAGCTGCAGGTTTGGAGATGCTCTGACCCAGTCGTCTAGCCATCACAATTTGGCCCTTGTCAAACTCGCTCAGATCCTCACGCTCGCCCATTTTTCCTGCTTGTACTAACAGGTGCCGTGATGAAGAGATAATCTGTGTTATTCACGTCACCTGTCAGTGGTCATAATGTTATGCCTAATTGGTGTATGTATTCAGTATAATAGTCAAAAGTAAGAAGAATAAATAAAATAAATGTATTAAGGTATTACTTTTCATTTATGTGGAATTAAAAAAGCATTAGAGCTGGTTTCATGCAACACACGTACCACACGTAACCATAGAGCGCATGCGCACTTGTGTTTCCCACAGTAACATGAATGTGCAAGATAAAAATGAACAAATAAATAATAACCACAGTTACATTACCTAAATTATTGCTTTTGTGCTGTGCATTAACTGTAAGTGCATTGCTCGGTTTAGAAAGCTGTATATGCTGAGCTTGCTTTGCGTACTTGGTCGGATGGGTACATGCTGTATTACACGTGCTTTCCCCCTCACGTGAAGACCCATGTGGCCCAAAGTACAAACCATTTACATTATTGTCTTTATTAAAATCTACGGAGCCCCTTAGGGGTCACTAAGGAAAAATATGAAGAGCGTAATCCGTACCCTCAGTTTAGTAATCCGTACCCTCAGTTTAGTAAACCGTACGCACGGTTTAGTAATCCGTACCCTCGGTTTAGTAAACCGTACCCTCGGTTTAGTAAACCGTACCCTCGGTTTAGTAATCCGTACCCTCAGTTTAGTAAACCGTACCCTCGGTTTAGTAATCCGTACCCTCGGTTTAGTAAACCGTACGCACGGATTGTCTGCGCTACAAATTTTACTGTGCGCCCACACCCCGTTTTACGGTAATACAGTTGCGAAGCATTGAAGAGGATAAAGCATCTTTTTGCAGCTTAATATACTATATATTAGATATAATAACACACACACATATACTGTGTATATATATATATATATATATATATATATATATATATATATATATATATATATGTGTGTGTGTGTGTGTGTGTGTGTTATTATACACACACATCTTTTTGCAGCTTAATATACTATATATTAGATATAATAACACACACACATATACTGTATATATATATATATATATATATATATATATATATATATATATATATATATATATATGTGTGTGTGTGTGTGTGTGTGTGTTATTATATCTAATATATAGTATATTAAGCTGCAAAAAGATGCTTTATCCTCTTCAATGCTTCGCAACTATATTACCGTAAAACGGGGTGTGGGCGCACAGTAAAACTTGTAGCGCAGACAATCCGTGCGTACGGTTTACTAAACCGAGGGTACGGATTACTAAACCGAGGGTACGGTTTACTAAACCGAGGGTACGGATTACGCTCTTCATATATATTTTTTTCCTTAGTGACCCCTAAGGGGCTCCGTAAAAATCTAAAATTGAATAAGTCACCTATTTAAAAAAAAGCCAGGAATTTGTGTCGTGTTATATAATTGCATTAATTACATAATAATAAACATTTATCAATTGTGCATCGTTTTATATTATATCTTCAACTTAAATGAGCCGTCTTGATTTGCATATGGACTCACCTATACTTAAAAAGGTGGGAATTATTTTACCTTGTATAGAAAACGTTTTAAATGTGTATTAAAAATCGCACCAGTATTTTTGTATTCGCATTAATATATAATAAAATAATACTAAAAGTAGTGCTGTATTATTTTGAGTTTTGGAAACAAAAAACTGAAGGAAGGTTTGAATCCGTGCTTTTAAGAACCCCCTTTTCTTTGAGGAACAAATGGTACGGCTCATGGAAGCCACCCCCACGTTTTGGTTTGTGCACTTCAGAATGAATCTGTTATTGTTTACGTGTGAGACTCACGGGGAGCTGAAGACGCGTCAGAAATAATAACAATAACAAACCCAAAAGCACCAATAATACAAGGACAAGCAAGCAAGTCGATATTAAACTTTACGTGCTATTTGCTAAAGTGATGAAAAATCCCAGTACGGACTGTTATCCTATGTTTAGAGCTGGAGTAAAGTCATGGAGTTACGCACCGGGACGCGCAGGAGGACAGTAGCGATGCGGAGCGCACGGCGCGCCTGGAAAAGCTCCGCAAACCAGGACGCGTCCAAAGTTTTACGCTCGCTGCATTTGCAGGCCAGCGAGCATGGAGACACTGGCATGGAAGAAAACTGTTTCTCCATGCACTTGTTTAAGCAGGTCAGCCTGGAGAACACGGTGTACAAGCCGCCCCGGTACAGCTTGCTTCGGGAGGTCGGACGCGGCAGTTACGGCGTGGTTTACGAAGCCATCGCCCGAAAATCCGGATCACGCGTCGCCGTGAAGAAGCTCCGCTGCGACGCGCCTGAGAAGGTCGAGCTGGCCCTGGCTGAGTTCTGGGCCCTGGCGAGTTTAGACGAGAAACATGAAAATGTGGTGCAGCTGGAGGAGTGTGTGCTGGAGAGGAACGGTCTGGCCCAGAAAATGAGCCACGGCAACAAAAGGTCCAAACAGTATTTACGCCTAGTGGAAACTTCATTAAAAGGTAACAAACATGACTTGGTTTCTGCATGGGTGTAAACAATTGAGTAAGGGGGTTCTGTCAGGAGTCAAACTACAAGATCTAAGGCGTTTATAGAGGAGACAGTCTCAAAAATAAACCACAGTACTTAACTTTGGTTTAAAGACTATACTAGTGACAAGATATAGGCACTTATGTAAGGTACACTTTCTAAAAACTAATCACAAGATGTAAGATGTTGGATACAGCCTCAAGACAACAGGTTTTATGTAGTAATAAACTACTGTTTATTTACACAAATCACAAGCTCACACGGGCTACACTGTCAAAAAACAAACACTAAACCATCAGTTTGGGCCTGAATGTAAGAAATTGGGTGGAGGGTCTCACTGACCAATCAAATCACAGCATCCAAGACTCTAACATGGGGTACAAGTACTACACTGTGGTTCATGCAATTGAAAGTGTTTAAAGGCACAAGATCTAAGGTGCTTATGTAAGACACACAAGCAGAACATGAGTACAAGGGGAGTATTAAAAGGATCACAAAATTAGTCATTTATTTGAGGGATATTTTTAAAAATAACTTAATACACACAACAGAATAAATTAGGGTTTAAAGTTAGCTCTCAGAAAGAAGACTAAATGTCGGTTTAAACGTAGTGATTGCAAGATCATCAAGTGATCATGCTTAAAGTGTTCAATTCTGTATTTATACTATTTTGTTCATCGTGGAACACAAATTTGTATTTGATGAACTGTTATGGGGTGCAAAAGAACGTCCACAGTATCCAAGGCAGTTTTGTTTGGGTACAGTTTTCAGGTTTTGGGCCTAGTTGAGGAAACAGAATTGTCGAGGAAAGTACCTGGAACATGGTCACTGTGGTACATTTCCAAATGTAAAGTGCATTTATTTATGAGCAAGTATATGTGTAAGAAACTTTTATGGTATAGAAACACTCTTTTATATTTACACCCTATCAAAGTTGCATGATAGTGACTAAACATGAACTAATTACAATTATTAATTACAGTTCTTTGACGGTATCATTTTAAATCCACAGAAAGATTTATGTACGTTCCATCCTTAACCCATTAAATTGCAAACAGTAAGCATAAAACCCCTTAAAGAACTTTTTCACAATGTTTAAAAACATTTAGAGCACAATAAATGAGATGTTTTCATCTACTTCGAACAAAAAAAATCAACCCAAGAACTTCTGGAACATATTAAAGGGATTCATCTTTGAGTGTAATCTGTTTAGTCAGGTTAGAACGCTTCCGGGTGCTTACACTACTGACATTTTGTACATTATGTACTCCGAAAATGAAAGGTTGTATAAGGTATGTTTTTCTGGGGAAAGTTTCCAATTATGAAATCTGTGTATCGTGTTTAATTAATGAGAAGTTTTTAGAAAGAAAAATCATTTAGAGTAGCAGGTCCCTTTCAGAAGGTTCATCACATTTACACCTACAACTGTTCACCATTCATGGAAACCCTGAACAACACATTGTTCTGATGAGCTCTGTAATCCAGATAGGTTGTCATGTGTGGAAAGATTATAGATGGAACCTTTAAAGACAAGCGAAGAGAAGGGCCCATTAGGTTGCTTACTCTTTTGGGAACTTTACAACATAACACCTTACAACAAAAACCTTTGAACGTTAATACTTCACCTCTAATGTTAGATTTCTTGGTTTCTTTAGACTTTTCTTTTAAAAGTAGACAATAAGTACCACAGGGTTAGAGCTGGTGTTCCAAATGGGATCCAACAGCACAAGAACCTTGTGTTCTAGAGTGACAGTTCTTAACCTTCTCAAGGGGATTTTAGTGAACTCCTGGTGAACCAAGAATACACTTAAAAGTTGTAAGACTATTCACTTAAAATTCTACTAATAAAATTGAATGTTTTAAATGGAAAAAAGTGTATAAAGAGTTCATAAAGACATAGTTTGACGAGTTTGCTGTGGAGGAACCGCAGTGGCCTGCACAGAGCCCTGACCTCAGCCCCATTAAAATGAATTGGAACCTTGATTGCAAGCCAGGTCTTTCCATCCTGCGTCAGTGCCTGATCACACAAACACTCTTATGACTGAATGGACGACAATTCCAAATTACAAAATATGATGAATACAAATTAAAATCCTTTAATAGTAGTGCCACCACAAACTCTGTTCTCATGCTGCAATTAGCTCCTTTCAAACCATAACAGGAAGTTAACTATAGTACATTGAGTACATATAGTACAAGAACACATGGTGTCATTGATGCAAAGCACCAGTGTAATATTTACTGATGCTGACAAAGCTACTCATTGTCAAGAGCTCTTCATTGAGGAAAAGCCTCTGCTTGCAAACATAAATAAGTAAGTTATAAGTTCATGAAGTGCTTCTCATCTAAAACCACTATTAGTCATGAACTATAGCTGCATACAGTCTCAATTCTTTTATATACAATGACAAAAGAACAGTAATCCTTATTTTTTGTGTTGTTAGTGTTATGTAAGTAAGTCAAACCTTTTTATAAATGTTATTTCAGGTGAGCGGATCCTGAACAATCCCGACGAGCCATGCTTCCTCTGGTTTGTCATGGAGTTCTGTGAAGGTGGTGACCTGAACCAGTATATCCTGTCGAGACGGCCCGACCCGCGGATCAACCGGAGCATCATGAAGCAGCTGACCAGTGCCGTGGCCTTCTTGCACATGCACAACATTGTCCACAGAGACCTTAAGCCTGACAACATCCTAATCTCCCAGAAATCAGGCTGGCCTACCATCAAGGTGGCTGACTTTGGACTCAGCAAGGTGTGCGCTGGCCTCAGGCACCTGGATCAAGGCTCTGAAGAGCAGCCTGACAAGGATGTCAACGTCAACAAGTACTGGCTGTCTTCGGCATGCGGCTCGGACTTCTACATGGCACCCGAGGTATGGGAGGGACATTACACAGCCAAGGCAGACATCTTTGCGCTGGGCATTATTATCTGGGCCATGCTCGAGCGTATCACGTTCATCGACAGTGAGTCGAAGCGGGAGCTCCTGGGCACGTATATCCGGCAGGGCAGTGAGATAGTTCCAGTAGGTGAAGCGCTGTTGGAAAATCCCAGGATGGTGCTACACATCCCACAGAGATCACGAAGTTCCATGTCAGATGCCATTCGGATGCTTCTGCACGACATGCTCGCGGTTAATCCTGAAGACAGACCAGACGCCTTCCAGCTTGAGCACCGGATGAACCAAGTCACGTGAGCCATGCCAGCCAGACTGAGTTTTAGGTGAGATGGGTTTCATGGAACATCTTACGCTTATATATTAGATTGATATTAGACAGGTATTACAAGGGATCTTCAAAAAGCTTCTGCACTTTTACATTTTGGTTGGAAGCGGTGAGGGTGGGAGGAGTAATAATCGGTCGTCTCTGGGAGACTGAGAGACGCTTATAGTCCGGATTTAGCTCCATCTGATTTCCACATTTTTGGACACTCAAAGAAGCTTTAAGGGGAAGAAGATTTGCATGTGATGATGATGTGAAAGCAGCGCTGCATCAGTGGCTACACGCTCAACCAAAACCATTTTTAGTTGAAGGGATTAAAAAGTTGGGACGACGCTGGAAAAGTGATGTCTCCCCAAACGTCCTCTTTGGGCAGTGTTTTGGGCAGCTTTGTGGGTTAGTAATCGGAAAATCGCTGGTTCCGTGTTGCCGCTGTTGGGCCCTTCAGCAAGGCCCTTAGGCTTCAATTGTGTCTGGCTAAGTCTGTGGTCCATTTCGAAGTGATCAGGTCTATGAGCGGACTTTACAATAGGCTGCTGTGGGCAGTCCCACTCCAACATCATATCAAAAAATTAATACATACTCATTCCAAAGGTCATCTTTGAGCAGTGTTAATAATCAGAAGATCCCTGGTTTTGTGTTGCTGCTGTTGGGCCTTTCAGCAAGGCCCCTAAGCCTCAATTGCTTGCATTAAATAGGTCACAGTTGTGGGTCACTTTGGATAAATGGTGGATAAGTGGTAGCCTAGTGGGTAGAGCTTTGGACTATCAATTGAAAGGTTAAGAGTTTGAATCCCAGCTCTGCCATGCAGCCACTGTTGGGTCCTTGAGCAAGGCCCTTAACCCTCTTCCAAACAACCAGCTTCCAAACAAGCTTGGATATGTGGAGAAAGAATTTAATTGTACTGTACGTCTGTATATGTGTATATGACAACTAAAGGCATTCTATTCTATTCTATAAAGGCATCCGCTAAATGAAACACCCAAACTAAATAATGCATGGTGTCCACGTACTTTTGGTATTCTAGTGAACACGTCTGTTACAACTGTAGACAGTCAGTATTGAGGTGTGTGCTGTTCTTCTCCTGTGAAGCTCATGTGCTGCTGCATTCTGAGTTAACAGGAGCTTTATTTAAAATGCCAGCAGGGCAGCCAGCCAGCGACATGTTGCAATACTCTAATGTAGATGTTATGTAAGCTGCAGCTTAGGGGCGGGTTCTTCATTTTTCAAGCCTTCACAGCAGTACACAGTATAGTAAAAGCTCTGATTGTTAAGACCTCATGTATGTACATGTCAGATAATTATCCGCACTTGTGATAGAGAAGCTAGCTTTTGGCTTTTGGCTGAACTCATCTGAGAGGAATGTCACAGGCAGCTTTTAGAAGCTTTTCATTGATTAGCCCGCATGGCTGGATAAGCAAACTTGGGTCTCGTTTCGGCGGCAGCAGACTGTCCGAGGATTTACCACCCCCTCCTCCACCCCTTCAGAGGCTTTTTCGGGATGGGAGCTCGTCTGTGCTGACTTGCGTACATCCCCTGCTCAGAAACGTATGCTTAACACGCGTACATCCAGAATCTTTTATCTTTTGCCTATTCAGGAATTTCTGGTCCCTCCCTCTATTTATCTATCAACATAATTACTCTGAACGCCTATAGCCGCGAGGGTAGAACGTGGTTGCCAGCCCAGCTTGTGCTCAGTTCCCACCCTCTTTGGTTCGCATGCCTACTCATTTGCTGCTATTTGCCTGTGTTTGTGCCTGAAGGGATTTCATGTGTGATTAGATCAACAAGATCGGACACCTCTTGTACAAAACCACTGACTCGCAACAACCTGTTATGTTTATTAGCATGTTATGGAGACACAAAAAATTTGCATTACATATTTGGCTGATTTAAGCTGGTTGTAGGTGTGGTATTTGGTGGTAAGCTAAATGTTCAGTGTTGTTTATTGGGAAATGTTTTAAAGGCAGTGAAAACAGGGTGCTGGAATTCAGGGCAGTTAGTTTAACCATCTGAATGTTATAAAGATGTAGGAAAAACAAAGTACCCCAAGAAAACTCATGAGGGCACAGAGTGAATACCTAAAACTTTTAGAGGTGAGGAACTCTGATCTGTAGGAACAGCACCCAACAGACAAGACACGACCCATCACCACATAGAGAGAGCAATCATAAATAAACCCTAGTAGTTCCTTTTTAAAATGTAATTACCCAGGAATTCTTAATCCTTTTTGTTAGTGACCTTATTACAACCCTATGATACTTAAACAAACAATAAACTGTATGAGATACACCTTAATATTAGGGAAAAACCAATAATACACAATAGAATGAGCACAGACAAAGTAGATTACACAAGATTACACAAGGGCAAGTCGTAGCCTACCGGTTAAGGTACTGGACTAGTAATAAAAAGGTTGCTGGTTCAAGCCCCACCACTGCCAGGTTGCTGCTGTTGGGCCCTTGAGCAAGGCCCATGACCCTTGATTGCTCAGACTGTATACTGTAACTGTAATGTAAAAGCGTCTGCTAAATGTCAAAAATGTAATGTAAATGTAAGATGTAAACTGATGCCATACTGATGCATTAACATCTAATAAGAGAGGAAAATCCTACACTATGTGAAGCCTGTCAGATACCCACCCATTAACTGTAAAGCACATCCTAACCGAGTGCCCAACATATAACAAATAACGACAAAGATAACAAATGTCCGAAACAATAAAAAGAGACCCTCAATCAGGATAATAGGAAAACGGTTGACTAATTTCTTACTAATATAAGACTGAATACATAAATATAACTCTAGTAAAATATCAAACACTGAACGTGTCGTGAATATCACAACTGTGCAAACACATCATTAAACAAACACTCTACAACACTACGCCCCACCTTGTCGGCTTTGTATTGCACTGTATACAAGACATCGATGTTAAGAATGGCTACAGTTAGCCACTCAGGTGGCACAGTGGTAAAATACGCTAGCACACCAGAGCTGGGATTTCAAATATAAAGTATTGGAACTTAGCTCTGCCATCTAGCTGGGCTGGGCAGCTACATGAACAATGTTTGGCTGTTGTTCATCCAGGGAGGGAGCCGGATAGATAGCTCATAACTGATGCAATTACGACCTCTGCTGGCAGATTAATGGCGTCTGCATAGAGTAGAGAAATAATGTTGATCAGGGTGTGGCTCTCCGTGCACAAGTCTGATCCGCATATGAACTCACCTCCTGCAGTCGGTTACTGCGCACATGTGTCAGTTTGCTCTCCTCCCACCAGTATAGAGGAAGCATAACGCAATTGGGTAAAAATTGGATGCGCTAAAAATCGGAAGCAAAAGGGAGAAAATGCATTTAAAAAAAAAGAATGTCTATGAATTGTGATTATGGATTAAAAGAAAATGGGATCAGGACATCTGTAGTATAAAATAGTCAATTTGTACAGTGCACGGTTTTGTGTTTCAGGCAAAAAGTTGACACTTGACGCTTGTCCGGACTAATCACTGTACTAAAAAGAACAGGGTTGTTTTTTTGTAGTGTTCTGCGTTATCCTTGGTGGGCTAAATTGTGAGAAATAAGGGAAAAATACAAAATAAATAAATACATAAAAAGAAAAGAATTATTTTGTACATTGGCTAAAAAAAAAGCTACACCACTGCTTCATGTGGCATTGGTCAAAACCAGTCGGACTCCAGATGGCTGATGGATGTGTCCTCTTTTCTGTCCCAGAGCAGCACAACCTGGTTCCTTCAGTGCCACGTTTGGATGTAGAACACTTATGCAACAGGACTGAACCCCTCCCTGCCCCCTCTGTCCTGATGGTTGGTCAGAGCAAACTGGCCTACACATGTTTCTGTATAAGCGTGTGATTGAATGTGTATACTTGTGTGTGTGTGTGTGTGTGTGCTACAGAGAGGGGTCTTGAGATCTGCTTCAGATAATATGGTTGAATTACGAGTGAAAGGCAGATAATATGTTGATACATATGGAATCCCCCCACATGCCCCCTTTACTCAGCAGTGTGATTGTATTGGCTCAGGCTGTTCCTCCTGCACTAACTAACACGGGCCACAATGCACTGAGCACAGAGCCCTGACGCCTGGAACATTTTGTTCTCGCTCGGTGCCTACCTGGTTTACCCAGTCGTACTGCACACCTCAGCTCTATACCCCAGCGTTATTCTTATACCCCCCACCATCACAAAAAAAAACTTGAGGAAAGAAAATAGCATTTTGTGCCTTTGACGAATTTTGAACAACAGATAATTCATTTTATGGTGTGGTGTAAGACTACCAAGTAAGAATACCAGCCTGCCAGCCAAAAATTAAATAATAATAATAATAATAAATGTGTTTGCTATTATTAGCTCAGATATTAAACTGCATTGTTAATTACGATTAGTATTATTGTTGTTTTTAAGATATATTACGGCAATTTATTAGTTTTCATTCGTTTTCATTAATGTTTTGCCACCGATGTATCTGATATTTTTACTAACCATTGTATTTTTTTTTCTATTTCTGTCTAATTTTCTCCCCTAATTTAGTCATATCCAAATACCCTGATTGTATTACACTTCACCTCTACCGATACAACCCTCCAATGCCCCCCCCCCGACACATGTTCAGTACCGACTGCCTCTTTTCACCTGCAAGAAAGCGAGTTCATATGCGGATCAGCCTTGTGCTCGGAGAGTCACACCCTTATCAGCATTATTCCCTAACTCTGCAGCCAGATGGCAGAGCTGAGATTCGATACGATGTATTCAAGATCCCAGCTTTGGTGTGCTAGCATATTTTACCGCTGTGCCACCTGAGTGGCTAGCCATTGTATTTTGTAAATATATATACATGTTAGAATCCAATGCCTGAAACACAAAAGTTAGGACAGAGGCGTCCCATTGTGTTCTATCACCTTTTTTTATTTTTTTTTTTATTAATGAGACTTTTTAATGGTCTCTGTTATAACTTTTTAGTGTGTTGCAGGCATCAGGTTGTTAATCATAATAATCAGTTTAATGGAAATGTAATGTTTTAAAATAAGGAGAAGAGATTTCTTTCTGCTTTTATGAACAGAGCTTTCACCACCAAGGTGGTGGTGAAGGTTTATTTTTCAGACAGATGAACCAAACATTTGCCTTGTGCTGGTCTGTGTGTAAGTGTGTGTGCGTTTTATGTATATATGCATGTGTGTGTATATGTGTGAGTGCTTATTTAGCCATGTTTGGAGCTAGGGCTTAGAGGATATAGGATGATATGTTCTATATGAACTGAGTAAGCAAGTCTCACACATACGGTAGTGAGTTGTTGGAGCAAGTTCTGACTGCAGGCTATGCTGCACCAACACAGTGACAGGACGCAGGAGAGAAGTAGGACATTTTTGTTTATCTGACTGTCTGCAGTCTTATTTATTTTCTAAACGAGTGGGCCTCAGAGACGTGCCGAAGATACATACACAGGACACCAGTCTCAGGAAAATCCTGGCCTTCCCACTGCAGACTAATAACAGTGGTTAGCCACAGAAGTTTACATACACTTGTAAGCAACATGACTTTTTGTTTTGAGTCAGACTTTGACGATTTAAAGCTTACTTGACTGTGGACAACGTCAGCTGTTGTTCTTGGATTGCATTGAACTGTTGTTTGAGCATACGACCTCCAAGTGAAAGTTCACAAAAGATAGTGTTTAACAGATAAGGAAAGTGTGTAATAGGAATATGGACACGTGTTTTTGCCTTTTCTCTCACACTTCCTCAAATATATACCAGTAGGTGTATTGTCTATACTATACTATACTATACATAACACTAGATTAAACTTACCCTAAATACAATGGAGTTACTTAATGATTGAATGTGTGATGATGATTATTATGTTTTGTTGTGTCTTTACAGGTTGGAAAACAGTTTGAGCTTTCACTTGCTCAGTGGAACGGAAAAAGCGACCAAGGACCTGTGAACTGTGAAGCTTCAGGTCCACACAAAATGCTATGCAATGAACATTTGTAGCATTTCGAACATTTAACTCGACTATGCAATGAACTGATGAACCCACATCACCCAAAGATTAAGATCTCCAACACAAAAGACTAAAGACTAAGTTGTTTAGACATTCTAGGCCTTTAATAAGCTTAATAAGGTCTTCAGTTATTTCTCTTCTTTGTCTGAACGTCACTGTCAGTGTACTGTGATAGAGGATTTGTTTCTTTTGTTTGTTTAATTGGTTGTGCAGTTTGGGACCAGACAGACGACATGTTGCACTTTGTATTTGAACCCATCGGCTCTGTTTAACCCAGAACACAATAGTGGAGAATGTTCAGCTTTCATTCATTTAATACAAAGCAAAAGGTTCTGTGGAATGTGCTACAGATTTCTGTGAATGCTCTAGAAAGTTCTGTGAAATGATCTATACAAGAGTGTGCAATATTCCATAGGTATAGTGGAGTGGATAGTTCTATAGACAACTGTGCAGTGTTTTATAGAATGCTATAGAAATATGCTTTATAGCATTTCTTTAAAGAGAAATGACCAAGTCCACAGAGCTCTGTACAGTTCTGTGATACAATGGTAAAGAGATCAGTGGAATGTTCTATAGAATAATGGTTAAATTGGGAGGACCAGAGGTATCTGTATAAAATATAATGTGAACGGTGTAGTAGTAATCAGTTGCATACACATACCCCGTCTCTCTCCTCTCTCAGCCCAGTGTTTTAATCTATTTGTTGATTAGTTTGAGGTCAAGCAACAGTCTTCTGGTTTTAAGCTCACATTCTGTGCCTTATTTTATTTTATTCAATTAAAATAACAATAAAGTGTGCTCAGGTGGTGCAGAGGTAAAATACACGAGCCCATTACCGCTAAGATCGGGATTGGAATCTGTCGGCTGGTCATGCGTCTACACATACAGGACTGGCCATATCAGTACGCTCTTCCAAGCCGGAATACAATAAGGAGGGATGCATGAGGAAGGGCATCCGGTGTAAGAAAACTGTGCCAGATCAGGTATGCGGACCAGAAGGATCTGCTCTGGCGACTCCGAAATACTGGAGCAGCCGAAATGGGAGAAAATAATAAAATGAACAGTGGACACAGCCTCACTTCCTAACAGCCTCACCAATGCAAATAGGATTTCTAACAGAGACTGGATTAATACTTGAACTTACCCTAAAGCTAAGTGTGTATGCGTGTAAAACTTACATCTTCTGACATCTTTTGTTTATTGTCCATCTTGATGAATAATATAGGGTGGGTCATACTGCAAAAATCATGTCATTATACTTTGATATTTTTACTTTACACTCAAAAAGATGGGTGGCATGGTGGCTAAGTGGATAGCACTGTTGCCTCACAACAAGAAGGTCCTGGGTTTGATCATGCAAGTGAGGTGAATTGGAGATACTAAATTGTCCATGACTGTGTTTGATATAATCTTGTGAACTGATGAATCTTGTGTAATGAGTAACAACTGTTCCTGTCTTGAATGTAACCAAAGTGTAACACATGACATTAAAATCCTAATAAACAAACACTCAAAAAGGTTTAGTTTAGTCCCCTTAAGGGTTAATTGGATTCTCAGTCTGAGGGAACACTTCATCATTCAAGGTAGAACCCTACAATCTCAAAGTCTACACTAAAACTGATCATTTCAAATTGCTTTTTTATATTTTGGCTAATTCTTTCTGTTTTTTAAAAGTGTCCTGTTATTAATAAAATGTGAAAACAATTTGAGCTGAGCTTGGGAAGCTTGAAGTCATAAAAGGATTGAACCTGTCAGCTGTATTTATTGGCTGTAATACAAACCAGTTACTGAAGCTTTTCTATTCACGATTGTTTGGTTTGGTTTGTACAGTTGTAGACTGTGTATATTAGCCAACGTGCTAACATTCTATTTATACGTTTTACATATGTTAATGAGGACAAGGCCATACACATTCTAGTAATTTAACTTGTTAGCCAACTAGTAAGTATGGACATTCAGCATAAGGCTAATAGTTGTAGGTAGTTAGCAGGTAAACAGACATGTTTATATAGACATTCTCAAATGTGTAATGGCAGTAATAATTAGACACATTGGTTTATACTGTTATAGACCAAACTGCAACCAATGGTTTTATAGTGGTAGAAGGGGCGGCACAGTGGCTCCAGGTCCTTTCTGTGTGGAGTTTGCATGTTCTCCCCATGTCTGTGTGGGTTTTCTCCAGGAGCTCCGGTTCCCTCCCACAGTCCAAAGATGTGCTAATGAGGTGAACTGGAAATACAAAATTGTCCACGACTGTGTTTGAGATTAAACTTGTGAACTGATAAATCTTGTGTAACCAGTAACTACCTGCCCTGTCATGAATATAACCAAAGTGTGTAAAACATGTTAAAATCCTAATAAATCAATCAATAAATAAATATTATGCTGTTAAATAACTAAAAAAAGAGAATAAAATTGCAATATTTACAAGTAGCATTGACCTCCATGTGTTCAACAGTGTGTCTTGTAGCTATCAGGATATCTAAAGTAAATAACACAGTGTGGAAATGGTTTTGAAAACGATAACACGACCTGTTTAAACGTAGCGTGACACTCTAGATAGTTCTGTAAACTCTTGAAATGTAAACGAATGAGTATTCATGGGACATGTAGTCACACTCATGTGTGACTATGGATTTTTTTTTTTTTCATTCCTAAAGATCCTTCTGCATGAATCAGTATTAACAGGTCAGGTTTTTGTAAAGCAACTCGATTACTGAACCTGTTTCAAGACCCCACTGCTGTATATCAGATGGTTTTAACGATCTTAGCAAGGGATTCTTATATAGTTCAAGACTATAAAAAGCTTGACTCTTCACTTCTTACTTGTCAATGTTAGTTTTGTAGCAGATACCTCTTGATTAATGAGGGTTTCTCAAGGGTACTCAATCTTTGTTGGGGATCTTTTGTTCTTAGTTTACTTACTAAATGGTTCTACCTCAAGTATTTTGGATAAAAGTGCTCAGCCATTAAACAGCGGGTGGGTAGCACTGTCGCCTCACAGCAAGAAGGTCCTGGGTTCGATTCCCAGGTGGAGCGGTCCGGGTCCTTTCTGTGTGGAGTTTGCATGTTCTCTTTTTTTTACCTACAGCAGCACTATGTAGTAATGTTTGCTGGTCAAACAGAGTAATTTAAACCTGTAGTCAAAAGTAAGAAATAAAACTCACTTCTAGTGTCTGTACAGTAAATGTGAACAGGGAAAGTCGTGATGTACAGTGCTGAGTCGATTCCACATTTTCTGTTTCTCTTTCTCCAAGTTTTCTGTCACTGTATGTACAGGTCCTTCTCAAAAAATTAGCATATTGTGATAAAGTTCATTATTTTCCATAATGTAATGATAAAAATTTAACTTTCATATATTTTAGATTCATTGCACACCAACTGAAATATTTCAGGTCTTTTATTGTTTTAATACTGATGATTTTGGCATACAGCTCATGAAAACCCAAAATTCCTATCTCAAAAAATTAGCATATTTCATCCGACCAATAAAAGAAAAGTGTTTTTAATACAAAAAAAGTCAACCTTCAAATAATTATGTTCAGTTATGCACTCAATACTTGGTCGGGAATCCTTTTGCAGAAATGACTGCTTCAATGCGGCGTGGCATGGAGGCAATCAGCCTGTGGCACTGCTGAGGTGTTATGGAGGCCCAGGATGCTTCGATAGCGGCCTTAAGCTCATCCAGAGTGTTGGGTCTTGTGTCTCTCAACTTTCTCTTCACAATATCCCACAGATTCTCTATGGGGTTCAGGTCAGGAGAGTTGGCAGGCCAATTGAGCACAGTAATACCATGGTCAGTAAACCATTCACCAGTGGTTTTGGCACTGTGAGCAGGTGCCAGGTCGTGCTGAAAAATTAAATCTTCATCTCCATAAAGCTTTTCAGCAGATGGAAGCATGAAGTACTCCAAAATCTCCTGATAGCTAGCTGCATTGACCCTGCCCTTGATAAAACACAGTGGACCAACACCAGCAGCTGACATGGCACCCCAGACCATCACTGACTGTGGGTACTTGACACTGGACTTCAGGCATTTTGGCATTTCCTTCTCCCCAGTCTTCCTCCAGACTCTGGCACCTTGATTTCCGAATGACATGCAAAATTTGCTTTCATCCGAAAACAGTACTTTGGACCACTGAGCAACAGTCCAGTGCTGCTTCTCTGGTTCAAAAGTGGCTTGACCTGGGGAATGCGGCACCTGTAGCCCATTTCCTGCACACGCCTGTGCACGGTGGCTCTGGATGTTTCTACTCCAGACTCAGTCCACTGCTTCCGCAGGTCCCCCAAGGTCTGGAATCGGCCCTTCTCCACAATCTTCCTCAGGGTCCGGTCACCTCTTCTCGTTGTGCAGCGTTTTCTGCCACACTTTTTCCTTCCCACAGACTTCCCACTGAGGTGCCTTGATACAGCACTCTGGGAACAGCCTATTCGTTCAGAAATTTCTTTCTGTGTCTTACCCTCTTGCTTGAGGGTGTCAATGATGGCCTTCTGGACAGCAGTCAGGTCGGCAGTCTTACCCATGATTGCAGTTTTGAGTAATGAACCAGGCTGGGAGTTTTTAAAAGCCTCAGGAATCTTTTGCAGGTGTTTAGAGTTAATTCGTTGATTCAGATGATTAGGTTAATAGCTCGTTTAGAGAACCTTTTCATGATATGCTAATTTTTTGAGATAGGAATTTTGGGTTTTCATGAGCTGTATGCCAAAATCATCAGTATTAAAACAATAAAAGACCTGAAATATTTCAGTTGGTGTGCAATGAATCTAAAATATATGAAAGTTTAATTTTTATCATTACATTATGGAAAATAATGAACTTTATCACAATATGCTAATTTTTTGAGAAGGACCTGTATTATATTCCAGGGTGAGTTGGTTTATTGACAGCACTATTGAACATTTAAGGCTTTGTGAAGTGTCTGTTCTTTTATGGAAACTTTAAAATTTGAAATAAATAAATAGTGAAACAATGATGTTTGACTTGCCTCTTGTTTTTATTTTTATTAAAACCTTAAAACATTTATGTAACAGCAGTCAGGCTTAAAATGATCAGCAGACACCTTCATCCAAAGTGACTTACATTACAGTTACAGTATACAGTCTGAGCAATTGGGGGTTAATCCCCACCCCAGTTATCATAGCTAATCAAGTCTGTGTAGACACCTGACCAGCCGATAGCACAGTTCAGATTTGAACCCCAGATCTCAGTGGGAGTTGGCGGTCATATTATACTGCTACACCACCTGTGTGCCCAAATACATGTTCTGTTTAATGATCCCAAATCATTTAGTAAATAAATATGTAATAACTGAGTGGATTAGTACGGAGGTGATTCATTTTCCACTGCTCTACAATTCATACTACTGAATCAAACCTTCCTATTCATATGTGGTTCTCTCTGTTTGTTTTACAGACCTACAGACCTTCTTATTAGGTCATTTAAATGACTAAGGTTAAAACGGTAGGTGGTCGACTTCTTCAGAGCTCTGTACTCACTTGCAGGTTGTTTTATATAAAAGTATCATCTGAATAGATGAATAGAGTTGAAAATATTATTGATCAGGTTAGTAATGGATTCGGTTTGGTCATTATGACCATGAATCAGCGCTGTCTGTGTTTTCTTTCCTAACTGAAGCTTAGCATCAATTAGGGCAAAGCAGAAAGGTTTCGCAATCTGCATCATCCAGAAGAAAAAGCATCGCGACACGTTACGTGCACCTTTCAGAACACTGTGTTATTAATAAAGATCTCTTTCAAGCAATAATAAACAGCAACATCTCGCTGACAGGCAAGTTGTGAAAGGAAGAAAGAGGCTTCTTACTCTCATTTTAATTAATCCATTAAACCGAGGACATCCATCAGCACTAAGATATCAAAGTCAGTGAATCACTGCTCTGTGACAAAAGAGATGCGTTTCTAAAAGGGGACCGAAGTGCGGCGAGCTGAAAAGACACAAACTAATGGGACATGCATTATCAAAAACCTTTTTCACCAAGCCACTACATTTTGAATCATGCACAGAGAGGGGGGCATATAGCATACATTACCAAAAAGGACTAATCTTAAAAGCAACACATGAGAAAAGAGCCATGTGTAACTTTAGAACAACCTTGTTTAGGTAACACAAGGATCAGAAGCAGGTAGTGTGGGATAATTTGAAGATGTCTAAAGTGGATAAAATAACAAAGTAAAAGTTAATACAAATGCTTGCAGTAAAGGTCAAAAGTTTACATACATGAATGTATGTCATGGCAGTTTTGGGATTTCACAGATTACTACAACTGTTCTTTTATCCAAAAAATTGCTTTTGTAGTCTTTCATAAACTTATTTAACTTTGTGGCATGCCTTGTTAATCACCATGATTGATTACAGTTGTTATATTCTCTGTGTCCATATAAAAGGGATTAGTTTGCACCCAATACAAAGTACATGAAAGTCAGGAACTCAAGCTGTCTCGAGCAGCCACTCCACCAACTGACGCAGCCAATCCAGCGTCCAGCTTGGATCCATATCCACCATTCAGAGTGGTATGGTCATACGCGTGGGCAGTAAAACCGGACCAGACCGAGCCTGGCATCACAGCTTCAGAGAGAGTGCAGAAAAATCAGGTTAAAACAGAGAAGCCATAAACTATATGGCAAAGATGCCTCCACCTAGAGCAAATTAACACTCAGTGAGGTGCGGAGATTGTCAGTTAAAGGAACCAGCACTGTCAGTCATCAGCGCCTCCATTAGTTGTATGGCAGGTAGGCATGATACCGTAATTCACACCCCCTTGACTATCTATGTGGCATGTGGGACTTTTACAGTGTGTAAAGTGACTACTGTCATAAAAAAAATATGCTGTGGATTGGCACCTGGTCCAGGGTGTTCCTGCTTTGTTCCCAGTGTTTCCCAGTGTCCCAGTTAAACCACACCCGCCACAACCCTGACCAGTATAATAAGGTAAATTAAAAACTTGCTGAATATAGCTTTTACAAGGCAGGATGGCTTGGACTTCATTATTTCATTGAGCATAGCCCTGGAACAGGACGTCCCAGATCCCAGTTTATATGATAGATGAGCGCCCAGAGCTGCTGCACTCCAAAAAAAAACTTGACCCATTTCCGAGACATTAGGGTTTCACACGGCACACGATGTTGTGCATCTAAATGCTCACAAAAAAAGCACATTTTAACAGCAGAGCAAGTCAAGACTGAAAATACAGTAGAAGCTAATTTTATTAAGAACATTATACTACCAAACAAACAGCATAAGAAAACAAAACATCAAGAATTAATTCATACATTGTATGTTTTACCACCATTTAGGGTTTGCAGTGGGTCCAAATCACTGGGCGAAAGGTAGGAAACACCCTGGACAGGTCGCCAGTCCATTACAGGGCACACACAAACACACTTATGGTTGGTAGCTCCAATTAGTCTGGCTGAAAGTCTTTGGACTGTGAGAGAAAACCAAAGCTCATGGAATAAACCCTCGCAGACACAGGAAGAACATACAAACTCCATACAGAAAGGTGCTCTGAGGCAGCAGTGCTACCCACCGCGCCACCTCAAACTTCAAGAATTAAATTACCATCAGGTTTATCAGCACAACTCACTGTTAGCAATCATCAATCATACAAGTACAGTAATAAGAATCTGAAGCTATTTCATTTAGAAATAGTGATCACCACTAATCAAAAATGACTGAATGGTGTAATGACTGTGCATGACAATGCCTTTTTTGTAACAACAGTGCACTTAACAGTCAGGGATATTAAATGATGGTTGGTAATCATAGATTACAAGTGAAATGCAGCAGATGATCAGCATCATATGATCAGGTGATCTGATCTGCAAGACCTGAGTGACTTCAGTAACAAGGTTATAGTACGAGGGTTCTTCAAAAAGTTTCTGCACTTTTTAAACTCTACAGTATTTATTAAGAATTTTAATGCCATCAGCAAAAATGCTTTTGGTTGAGCACGTAGCCACTGATGCAGATGCTTTCACATCATCATCACATGAAAATCTTCCTCCCCTAAAGCTTCTTTGAGCGTCCAAAAAGGTGGAAATCAGATGGAGCTAAATCCGGACTATAAGCTTTCTCTTAGTGTCTCAGACATGACAGACTACTGCTCCTCCCACCCTGACTGTTTCTAACCAAAATATAAAAGTGAGGAAACTTTTTGAAGATCCTTGTACTTCCGAAACAGCAAGGGGTGCTCACAGTCAGTCGTGGTGAGTACCCACCGACAGTGATCCGAGGGTTAAAAATCTATGAAATCTATGGAACCCCATTGGTTCAAACTGCTTTTTTAAGATCCTTTTTAATAATGGACATGAGATAAACACAGTGTATCGAAACCTTCTGTGTATGTGAATAAATAGTCGCAGTCCAGTCAAAGTGCTCCTTTGAGCAACTCCTGTCCACCATCGAAAGCAACTACAACAGTGCACATGGGAGAAATAAAATACGATTCTGTGAGATCATGTTCTGGAAGCTTGTGGTGGCCCAGCACTACCTTATTTTGTCTGTTATTTATCTGTATGCAGTGTGTAGTAAACAGGGGGCTAATGATGAAGTCCTGTTTTGATGGCTTCCAGCAATTTTGAACACGTAGGAGTTCATGCCTCATGGACCCCTGCAGTGATATTTCTATCCCCAGTGCCATATTTACCATCTTTATCACCCTTACCGCCCACCTCTCGTCTCACTGTTGCTCTTAAAAGACTTGGGGCATCGATCATGTCTCATTTTTCCACCTCTTATCTCAGCATGTCTTTTTCTCTGTCTGAGCTGTAACCCGAACCATGTTTACCGCTGTGAGCAACTACAGTACGAGTGATGTGGGAGGACGAAACGTCAGCCGAGAAGAAGATGCTAAATTCAAGGTGACTGTTGTTGTGAAGACCTCTTCAAGCAAAGAAAGTCGTGATGCCTAACTGTCAACACTTCCCTCACTTACAGCTGACCATATCAGGATCAGAACAAGTGCATCACTGGGACTGAAACAATATGAGTGCAACAGCGCCTCCAGGAGGTCAAAAAGCACATATTTTAGTCAGTTTGTCAAAAGTGTCTCTATACTAGTACCATTCATTCATTTACGTATCATTTTTGCTGATCAGGGTCACAGTGCCTCTGGTGCAACTCGGAAACAGGAAAGCAAAAAAGAAAAGCGTGACACTCAGCGGAGCATCACACGTCAATCCACCTTCTGCATGGCTATTTCCCTACAGACCAGAGGCAAGGTTTAAACCCAGGTCTTCAGGACTTCCAATCTAACATACCACCACTTTAGTGTCATCCAACTCTCACTCACTCACTTTCTTAACCGCTTATCCAATTAGTTTCGCGGGGGTGGGTGCTGGAGCCTATCCTAGCTTTTCAATGGGCGCAAGGCACACATGTAGCACCCTGGACGGGCGCCAGTCCTCCATCGCAGGGCAGACACACACACACACACACATCAAGACATCCATTCACCTATAGGGCAATTCAGTGTCTCCAATTAACCTGCCTGCATGTTTTTTGGACTGTGGAAGCCGGAGCTCCCAGAGGAAACCCACGCAGACACAGGGAGAACATGCAAACTCTGCACAGAAAGGACCCGGCATGTATTGTGTATTTATAAAGCAGCTTAAAAGTTTTGTGTGGCATGTATTAATTTCCATTAACCCCTTTATCCTGGTCAGGGTTGCAGTGGGTCCAGTGGGTCCTAAAACACTGAAAGAAAAGCAAAAACACACCCTCGACAGGGTACCAACCGCAATGCAACACACCTTTATATTCACTTATTTACTCACAACCAGGGACAATATAGTCTGGCCAATTCACCTTCTGCAGGTTTTTAGAATGTGGTGGGCTTTAGGTACCTTGAAACAGTATCCACCTCTACCATCTACACGTGAGTTTCCTTCAGGTGTCCTCTGGTATCCTTCCACCATCCAAAAATCTGCAAAAGGTGGATTGGCAGCTCTAAATTGCAGCTAGTTGTGAGCAAGTATGTGAACCCTGCGATGGATTGTTGCCTCCAGGTGGCGCCAGACTCACCACAACCCTGACCAGTATAAACTTAAGCAATTAGCAAAAAATAAACGAATAAATCAAATAATGTAATATTCAGTACTTTAATATTCAGTACCAAAAGTATGTGGACACCTACCATAACAGCTTGTTGGACACCCCAATTCAAATACTGAACATAAATTCAAAGCACTGAATTAGTAAATGCTTTGACTATTTGAAGTCCTCCTTAAGCTAACATGTCACCCCAGTAGATCATCACACGACCAGAGCTACCCAGTCTTCTCTCGTGCAATAGCTTTTGTGTTTTTATTGCACTGGTTTTAAGTCTCTGTCATGTTTATGATGTCGGATTAGTGAGTTTCCCACATGGAAATGTGCAAACTGAAAGCACCAGACCATGTTTATGACTGAATAAATGTGTTTTATATGCTGTCTGATGCACCTTGTGTGCTCCAGTTCCACTAAGGTGTTTCTGGGCAAATATCTGCTGCTGGGAGTGATGGTGGTGTTTGTGAGATTTTACTATATTTTACTTTAATAGTATCTAGTGCCTCCTAAAAGCTTAACACACACAAAACGGTGGTTTGTTTAATCTCACTTAAGCTCTTCAAATAAAATTAGTACAGTGTTTTATAGTGAGTCTGAAATGAAATACCACCAAAGTTGATATGGAACAATTTAGGACTAGAAATGTTGTAAGTTGTCCAAAATACAGCACAAGCATGCTTTGGTACAGAAAAGCAATCAGCTTCATGAACAATAATGAGTCGAAATTACAAATACAGGTACTGGAACTATTAAAAAAGTTTAACGTTCCCCAAAAAGCAATATCTAAGATTTGCTAGGTATTTTATCCTCTACAGTGCATATTATTATCAAAAGATTTGGAGTATCCTAAACTATATCTGTGTATAAAGGGCAAAATCGTGACTGCCCATGACCTTTTACCCATCAGATGGAACTATGTTAAGATAGATAATAAAAAAATAAAAAAAACAATGGCCAGAAATTTTGCCAGATTTTGAATAATTTTGATCATTAAACCAAACACAATATTACACAGAGGGAACATGAGTAGAAACACTACATTTTGTTTTATAAAACATTTTATATAATTAATTGAATATTAATTAAATATCATTATTAATTATATTCAAAATATAAATAACAAATTTTTTTCTTCTAGACATTTTAATTACCTATTACCAGACCTTTGCTGCTTGCACTCTCCTGCACTTTTGTGTAAAGTCATCAGCCACTTCTTTATGCCAGTCGCACCGTGTATGGAGAGGCTTGAACTCAGGAGATTAAACTCTCTGCGGTGGCACGCTAACACAGTGGTGGCATACACTAGCTATCTGACAGCCCAGTAGACAGACTTTAACATCCTCCATGGTTTGCCTGATTAGGAGTGGGTTCCTCCTTGGTACCCTTCCAAGAATCCCAATTAACCTAGTCTCTTTTTTGTAAAGTCATAAACAGTGACCATAGCTATGGCCCAACCTTTCACACATAACCAATTATGAACTAAGGCTAAGGCCCAATCTTTTAGAACTAAGGCTAAGGCCCAGCATTTTAGACATAACCAATTATGTCTAAAATCATGTAGACACCCAACCGACGAAAAGCATTGACAGGTGTTTAAACCCTGGACTCCAGTGGTAGTTGGCTAATTTAATGTTGGGCCACCAAAGCCACATACTTGTCTTTGTACTGTTTCTAATAAAATAAAAAATTATTTGAACAATAAAAAGAAAATGAGCTATTTGGAATTAGGATTACAGACTTGTCAGCCATTTAGAAACAAGCATTTTTCATGGAATAATAAATTATCATATATGTATAATCGTTTCCGGTATAATGGCCTGCCCATTTAATCAGTTATATCAATCAAAAAATAAATAACTGGCAACCCAGTGTGTTGCCGTCTGAGGGTCCTGATCTACGATGCTCATCGGGACACGTTCTCCTCTATAAGATCCATTCTGTTCCGTTTCAGTGCATCCAAATGCCAGAACATCGGTCATACGTGTATCAGGAGACATCAGCACACCCACACAGTGCTACACAACCCCGAGGCGTATCAACACTCAGCGCTCATAATACAGAGGAGAATTATGTTGGAGACACTGAATTCCCCTCCAGCAGCAAGAAACTCATCATTCAGCATTACGTACGTCACCCTGACCTCAAGATCATCATTTCTTCTGGATGCTTGATTCTGTAGTTCCATCTGAGTCGTTCAAGCTCAAAACCAGATGCTTCAGACAAAAAATATTAGGATGTTCGTGACATATCAGTCACTTCACAAAAATACATTTGTTTATTTATTTATTTTCAAAAGTCACCTACTCACTCCTCCCTTACATACATTTTACAAGTAAAGGATTATCTTTTAAGCCTTAGGGTTAATGGTCTTGACTAAAAGTACAACAGATGAAGCTTAGCAGATTTCCTGCTCCAGCATTACTGTACCCCAACTCCAGTGTCCTGCACAGAGTTCTGACCTCAGCCCCACTAAACAGCTCTGAAATGAACTGGAACATAAACTGAGGCTTTACTGACCAACATCAATGCCCAGCCATACGAATCCTATATGCTATTATATACTGAATGGGCACAAATTCCCACAGACATTCTTCAAAGTCAGAAGGTCACTCTGTCTTAATACCATTTTTTTTCCTATTTTATTTACGTATTTATTCCCAATTTAGTGTGGTCAATTTGTCTTCCGCTGCTGGGGGATCCCTGATTGCAGTCGAGGTGGGTATATTGCCGCTCACGCCTCTTCCGACCCGCGCGCAACCCTTAACGGAACCCTTTTTCATCCATGCACTCTGCACAGTCACCTCTCTATCTGCCAATCAGGGTCCTTACACAGCATTTGAAGACCCCTCCCACATAGTCCGGTCATCCCTCACTACAGGCACTGCCAATTATGCCCGCTAGATGGCGGCCAGCCGAGGAGTTCGGAATCTCGGCGCTGGTGCGCTAGCGGAAATATCCCGCCGTGCCACCTGGGCGCCTATACCATTTGTTTTTGAAATGGGATGTAAAACAAGCTCATGGTCAGGTGTCTAAATACTTTTGACCATATAGTGTACAACAACTATATAATAACATAATAATAACTATAAAAGGTGTGTAGCAATTGTAGCCTAGCGGTTAAGGTACTGGACTAGTAATCAAAAGGTCGCTGGTTCAAGCCCTACCACTGCCAGGTTGCCACAAAGCCCTTAACCCATAATTGCTTAGACAATGTACTGTCACAGTCCGGTCATCCCCCGGTAAGTCGCTTTGGATAAAAACGTCTGCTAAATGCTGAAAATGTAAATGTGTGAACACTTTTTAAAACTTTTATTACATTTGGAGAAAGATTCTAGTCGTTTTCTTTGATTTTGGAGATCGAATGGAAAAAGAGCACATTTAAATCAAATGTTCGGCAACACAATGTAATAATGCAGTGCAAAATTTCATTACAAAGCAGCACATAATTCTACACACACACACACACACACACACACTAGAAACTCATCACTACACACTATTTTTGTCCTTTGAATTTCTCTGAACTTTTAACTTCAGTTCTTATTGCTTGTCTTTGTTCTGCTGTTCGGTGCTTCCTTCTGGCTCCTCTGCCTGAGTTACCACAGTCTCCACTGCCGTGCTGACCGGCACTGCCATGATTGTTCCACCCCCTGCTGGCGCTGCCAGGTTTTGCAGCGTGGCCCCTGCCCCCAGCGCCGGCAGAGTGACTAGCTGGAGGGGGCTGAGCAGTCTAACAATAGCAGGCCCGGCTGTCCCGTCCGGATTGAGCACGGTGAGACCGGAGGTGTCGTGCTGCAGTTCCGCCCCCCCTGGAGATGCTAGAACCGTGTAGCTCCCGATGAGAGGCGAATGAGCCGGAGCCGAAGCTCCTATAGCGGACAGGATTTTATCCAGTGAAATACCGGCGAGCTGGGTGATGGGCAGAGTGAACTGAGCAGGCTGAGGAGGAAGAGCCATGACTGAGGCGGGGCCGGACACGGCACGGGTGAGGCGGGGTCGCTTGGGGGCAGAAGGCGTGCTGACTGGGGCGAGGGTCATTAGGACGTTGTTGAGGTGCTGGGACTTGCTCTTCAGTTCCTTGGCACGCTTTCGGTGGTCGTCACACTGACGTTCCAGAGCTGCGGGCGTGGTAAAAAAATAAAGGATTAATAAATAGTTGTAGCCTAGCGGTTAGGGTACTGGACTAGTAATCAAAAGGTCGCTGGTTCAAGCTCGCTTTGGATACAAGCGTCTGCAAAACACTGAAAATGCTCATTTAAGTTGAACTAAATAAATGGAATTAAGTTTAATTTAATTTAATTTTAATGTTTTAGTACGTAGCACTGTCGCCTCACAGCAAGAAGGTCCTGGGTTCGATCCCCAGGCGGAGCGGTCTGGGTCCTTTTCTGTGCGGAGTTTGCATGTTCTCCCCGTGTCTGAGTGTGTTTCCTCCAGGAGCTCCGGTTTCCTCCCACAGTCCAAAAACATGCAGTCAGGTTAACTGGAGACACTGAATTGCCCTATAGGTGAATGTGTGTGTGTGTGTGTGCCCTGCAATGGACTGGCATCCCATCCAGGGTGTTACTGGGTGCCTTGCGCCCATTGAAAAGCTGGGATAGGCTCCAGCACCCCCCGCGACCTTAATAGGATAAGCGGATAAGACAATGAATGAATGAATGAATGTTTTAGCACCGCTTTATGATGAGTGTTGTGATGGGTCCGGTTTCCTGGTAATCAATGAGTGCAATACAGGGCAGGACACCAATCCATCACAAGGCCTCAGCCATCGCCCCTCAGACACAGCCAATCATGTCCGTATGTGGACGCCCAACCGGCTGATAGCACCGCTGGAGATTAAAACCCTGGAGATTCAAATCCCAGCAGGAGTGTGCTACACTATATAGCCAAAAATATGTGGACAACTGACCGTTTTGGGACCCCTCCCCCATTTTAAAACCATGGACAATAATGTGGTTGTGGTGCCCCGTTTGTGGCTGTACCTTTTTAGGAAAGCATTCCATAAGATTTTGAAGTTTGTCTCTGGGAATTTGTACCTATTGAGTCAAAACATCCATTTAAGGTTAGGCAGTAGTGCTGGATGAGAGGGCCAGGCTTGAAATTCATCCCAATAGTGATAAGTGGGGTTGAAATCAGGTCGTATATCTGTGCCATTTCCATCCCCAGGACATTATATGTGTAGATTAATATGAAAATATGCTTTAAAATGCATTTTTTAATTGAGCAAAGTGTTGATCTAATTGCAAATGTAGGATATATAATTCAAAACATTTAAAAAACTCCCTATAACTGAAAATATTGTAATTTTTCATGCCCCTACTCTCAGTGTTGAACGAAGCCCTTATGATCTTACTGCTGCGCCACCCAGGCGCCTAAACCTACTATTTTTTAATATCATCTTCAGTACTACGAGGCTATTAAACAACAACACCAGGAATCATGGTTGGATGCTTTTCTTCCATCACTGTGCAGCACAGCCAACCCACAAGGCTCTATTAGAAGAATTTCAGAAGCACTTGCCGACTAAGCTCTGCGTGTACTGTTCTCTGCAGCGGTCCATCTCACTCTTATGGCTGGCCAGCACTTTCTTCACCAGGTCCAACATCCCGAAGTTCTGCACGATGTTATTTAGCAGAGCCGCATCTATAAATCAGAGACAGGAAATCCGAGTGTTATGTACAACAGATAGCGAGGAGAAACCCCAACTGACCTCACAGCAGTCTAACACGCTAGCACACCCCTGTCGAAGTGTTTGAGCTCGCGACTTTGAATCTCAGCTCAGGGGTGCGCTAGTGTGTTAGACAGCTCCCCCACCTCAGCGCTACCTTTAAATTTTAATACTACATACTAAAAAAAAAACCTGAGCAGATAAACCCACTTACCCTTAATCTGTATCGGAGGTTCTTGGATGCGTTCCTGCAGTCCTTTGAGCACCACCTCCATCTCTTTTTGCAGATCATCCATGATGTCCTCCAGCAGCCCGGCGTCCTTCAGACCTCTCCAGAATGTTATGGTGTCCTCTGAGGACCAACAAAGTCTGTTTAACTTAGAAGTTTCTTCTTTTAAAGAGTTCAAGTAAACCTATACTGCACTGTTATATACACTATATTGCCAAAAGTATGAGGACACTCCTGCCAAATACATTGATAACAAGTTTATAAAACAGTTTGGCCCTTATCTGTTTCAGCATAACCGTGACCCTGTGCACAACCCAGGGCTGGAAAAACAGCAGTGCCCTGATCCTAATCCCACTAAACAGGCTTTGGGATAAATTGGAACAAAAGGTGCAGGCCAGGTTTCTTGTCTAACGTCAGGACATGACCTCAAACGACCTCACTTTTAAATGAATTAGCCCAAATTTCCACAATACAGGTGTCCGCATACTTGAGACTGTATGTACCAGTCATAATAAGTATGCTTTCTGATGTCTGTTGTGTCTTGTTCAAAAGATTTTGGGCTTTAAAACTCATCGCTATACTGCCATTGGCGGGTCAGGCATCTACATGGTGCCACCCAAGCACTCTGAGAGCCGTATAGTGTAAAGGAGAGTCATGCTATGCTCCCTGTCAATCAACCACCACTCGTGCATGTGCCACGCCTAGCAGCAGCAGCAGTTTCTTGTCATATTTTCATATCATAACAAACTATGCTGCTGCAGTCAGACACTCACCTCCTACAGCTGTGACCCACTCTGTACTGTCTTCAGATGCGTCAGTAGAAAACGTAGCCACAGATCCATTTGCTGCAGTGAATATTACAATATTACCTTCATAATATTTAAATCTCACAATTTAAAAGTCCAGTTTTATTGATTTATTTACTCAGTTTTACTAACCACTTCATTTTTACAGGGGTCAGGGTCGTGGTGGGTTCAATGCCAGCAGAAACACAGAACACCACGGTTGGACCCCTGAGCAAGGCCCTTAAACCTCAATCGCTTAAATTGTATTCAGTCATAATTGCAAGTCGCATTGTATAAAAGTGTCTGCTAAATGCTGCAAATGTGAATGTAACGAGGACGGCACAGTGGCTCGGCGGGTAGCACTGTCACCTCACAGCAAGAAGGTCTTATGTTCGATTCTCAGGTAGAGCGATCCGGGTCATTTCTGTGTGGAATTTGCATGTTCTCCCTGTGTCTGTGTAGGTTTCCTCCAGATGCTCCGGTTTCCTCCCACAGTCCAAAGATGTGCAGTCAGGTTAATTGGAGACAATGAATTGCCCTATAGGTGAATGGATGTGTATGTGTGTGTGTGTGTGTGTCCTGTGATGGACTAGCGTACTTTTCACACATTGAATTAAACCCACCGTGACTCTGAATGGAATAAAGTGGTGGTAAAACAGACAATGAATTAATTTAAATGCTGATATAATATATCAGCTGGGACCTTCAGCTGTAGATGGAGTTAGTAGGGTCTCGGTGGACGCCTGGCTGCTGAGAGAAGCTCGTGTTCCCACCAGGTCGATCTTAGTGCTGCGACATGTGTTGGAGCACAGCTTCGAATGCTCATAGAAGTCCAGCTCTCCAGAGTCCATGATCTTCCTACAGGGCAAAAGAAAAAGTTCACAGAGTAGGAAACACAGGAAAGTAAAATACCAGTAGTTTGGCCACCTAAGCACCCAGATATTAGTTTCAATATAACTAATAGTTTCATAATAAACCAACCTGAAAAATCTGAGCTGTTTGATAGTTTGAAAGGTATTGATGAATCACAGAGTTAAAGCTACACCAAAAGTAAACACTACATAACAATGGTACACATTGTGTCCACATCAGACTCATTATAAAGATAAATAATAGCTTCGTTTCAGAGTCACACACCTTAACATTGTCCCATTGAGCCGAATCGCTCTCTTCCAGTCTTTCAGAGTGGACTTTCCAGCCAGGTACACAAACTCTTTTGGACTGATCAGGTGATTGTTGAACTGGAACACAAAGCATTACAGAGAATAAGACGACTTCATGAGCTCTGTCTTGTTTCATACACCAAGGCATAATGGCAGTCTCGAAAGTCACGGTCGGTACCCAGGACCAGTCTGGCCTCATGTAACCAGAGAAAAATGTCTTATTAGTCCAAAGCAATTGCTTTGTTTTTTTCTGTTGAGAGGTCACCCAGGTTCAGAGATATCAGAACACAAGAACAACATACAGTGTCGAAGCATTTGGGCAGATCAATCTGATTCTGCAACAGCATTTAAGTCACTATATAAACGATACATGAAATAACTCAGAAGATCAATCAGTATGTGATATACACTTGCACATATACAGGAAATGAACGTGTATATCATGACAGTCTTGTGATCTGACTAAATAATTCCCTGGAATCCCATAAATCTATAAGTTCAATACAGTAACACACCAAGACAGGATGCCAGTGCATCGCGGGGCCTCTGACACCCTCAAACATTTTAACCCTGGGCCCTGAGTTAGTGCAATTAACCGCTACACCACCCGAGAAAACAGATAAGTGGAAAAACTCACAAGCTTAACAGGCCTTTCAAAAAAAGCAGCTTTATGTTACCAGTCTTATGTCAATTTAAAGCTCAAAATGACTAATGAAAAATGACAAAACAATGTTCAAAAATCATTGAAATCCCAAAACTACCATGACATTAAAATTCCATTTAAGTGTATGTAAACTTTTAAGTACAGATTACCCAATCTTTCACATTTTCTGCATTTACCAAACTCTATTTTCCAAATTACAAGCAAAATTGTTAAGGGTTAAGGGTCTTGCCCAGGGGCCCAACAGTGGCAGCAGTGGGGCTTTGACTAGCAATCACAAATACTAAAAAAGCAGGTAATGCTTAATTGTAATTTATTTTACCTGCACACATTTTACATTGATGCCAGGGCAGACAAATTTCTTCCACATGAGGTCAGCTTTGCTGTCTCCACAGGTTATCTGGTACAGAATGTCGGTCTCCACATCTGTATCTTCTGAAAGTTTCACTGTGTGACAAATGACACCAATTAATACAACACGTTCTCTTTAAATGCTTTTTTATTGGCCTGAAACGTTCTCTGCATAGTGCGAAATAGTGACAAATTAATTGCAGATGCTTCAAGAGAAGCGCATAATATAAATAAAATATCATACTACCATCCTCTCAGACATGTCAGAAAGCCCTGATTTTGAATCAAGATTACCAGAAAAAAATGCAGTTGACTTGGAAAAAGCATCTGCATTAGAAGCTTTAAAAAATATATGACTGAAATATATGGGTGCTCGAATGGTCTATAGAGCTAGGGTATGACCACTGCCTGCCATGAGTCCACACAGACATGACTGGCTATGTCTGGGGAATAAGGGGGACACACATGACCATGACAAGAACATAATAGAAACCAAAGGCAAGGACTGAACCTGGTTACAAGAGCTGTGTAGCACCAACACCCCTATCTGCCCACAATGCCACTTGTTGATTAAAATTAAAAACATGTCTATGCAGAAGCCATTTCCTTAAACTTGCCGACTATTTACTTAAAATGATGTCCTACCAAGAACTACTTCGTTAGGAAAAGAGATGGCAGAACTGGCTTCAGCTTCCAGATGCTGCTCCACAATGTCTTCACTGCAGAGAGAAACACAGCCATGAGACTTTAAACAAAACCATGACAAAACCCGACCATCTGTGTGCCAAGCAGTAGAGAGTTTTAGTTCTCACTCTGTCTGTTGTAGCTCGGCGGTGCTCAGCATTTCCTCCATTGCTGGATTCTGGCCTGAACTGTCAGGGGTCGACACCACCACCACCTCCTCCTCTACATTGTCATTCACCTCGGAGGACAAGGCCATGACGGGAAGTTACACAGCATACAGCAGCGCCTTTCACTCTTAGAAACCTGTTGAAAGGGAAATATTAACATTCAGAGCCAGCTAAATTAATTGCCTATTTTATCAGGTACACCTTCTTTCGATATATTCAAAATGTTTATATATAAATGGCCAGCGGTCTGTGTTCCAAATATGGCATTTTATTATGTGTGGCTCAGTAGTTTGGGTTTAGACAAAGGATTTTTCCATTGAAATAGAATAAATGTTGAAATAAGCCAATTTACACACAATGTATGACACTCGGCTTCTCTTGTAAACGCTCAAGTGAAGATTCTGCTGTTTTTAAACTGCCAGAAATGTCAAACTGCCAAACAATAGATATGTAAATTCTATTTGTTATTACTTTGCACTGATAGACAGACTTATTTGTATAGATAAAAGCAAGATTTACAGTTTAGGATATAAAATAACCTCCTGTAATTTTTATTATAATGATATTTCTAGTGTACTGACCACTCAAACTGAAGAATATTTTAGGTTAATGCAAACTTCTCGTAGAGAGACTTCCACCTGCTTTCCAACATGAGTGACTGAGTGGTTTGCAAGCCAGATCCATGAGGCGCTTTACATTAAACAGAAGGAAACTGCAAAGAAAAAAGTAAGAAAATGCATTAAGATCATATTTTTGCCTTAATTAAAGCCCTTAATACTGATATTAGTGCTGGGAGCGTACTGTAGCATAGTTAATACAACAACTGTAGGCTTCAGTAGGCAGCAAATCATATAATATTCCTCTACAGACAGTCGAGAGAGAAGCTTTCAGAGAGATAATTAAAACTCTGGATTCCAGGTATGTCTTACAGGGCGCAAATACTTCAGGTCAGTCTCTAAACCAACGTTATAAGTGAACTGGAAGTGGAGATAAATAAAGTCGTCCACTTTTCTACAACAGACCTGTGGTCAAGTTGTACAGTGGAGTTTGCAAACGTCGCTTTATTTGTTAAAAGGAGAGCTGAGGGTTATTGAACAATACTTAAATAAAAAGTATTTATTGCAACTGTTTTACACAAACTGATTCTATCATATACTGTATTGTGTCATTTTGTAGGGCCAAGCACAGCTTACAGTACTCAAAACCTTCACTATATATATACAGTGTATCACAAAAGTGAGTACACCCCTCACATTTCTGCAGATATTTCAGTATATCTTTTCATGGGACAACACTGACAAAATGACACTTTGACACAATGAAAAGTAGTCTGTGTGCAGCTTATATAACAGTGTAAATTTATTCTTCCCTCAAAATAACTCAATATACAGCCATTAATGTCTAAACCACCGGCAACAAAAGTGAGTACACCCCTTAGTGAAAGTTCCTGAAGTGTCAATATTTTGTGTGGCCACCATTATTTCCCAGAACTGCCTTAACTCTCCTGGGCATGGAGTTTACCAGAGCTTCACAGGTTGCCACTGGAATGCTTTTCCACTCCTCCATGACGACATCACGGAGCTGGCGGATATTCGAGACTTTGCGCTCCTCCACCTTCCACTTGAGGATGCCCCAAAGATGTTCTATTGGGTTTAGGTCTGGAGACATGCTTGGCCAGTCCATCACCTTTACGCTCAGCCTCTTCAATAAAGCAGTGGTCGTCTTAGAGGTGTGTTTGGGGTCATTATCATGCTGGAACACTGCCCTGCGACCCAGTTTCCGGAAGGAGGGGATCATGCTCTGCTTCAGTATTTCACAGTACATATTGGAGTTCATGCGTCCCTCAATGAAATGTAACTCCCCAACACCTGCTGCACTCATGCAGCCCCAGACCATGGCATTCCCACCACCATGCTTGACTGTAGGCATGACACACTTATCTTTGTACTCCTCACCTGATTGCCGCCACACATGCTTGAGACCATCTGAACCAAACAAATTAATCTTGGTCTCATCAGACCATAGGACATGGTTCCAGTAATCCATGTCCTTTGTTGACATGTCTTCAGCAAACTGTTTGCGGGCTTTCTTGTGTAGAGACTTCAGAAGAGGCTTCCTTCTGGGGTGACAGCCATGCAGACCAATTTGATGTAGTGTGCGGCGTATGGTCTGAGCACTGACAGGCTGACCCCCCACCTTTTCAATCTCTGCAGCAATGCTGACAGCACTCCTGCGCCTATCTTTCAAAGACAGCAGTTGGATGTGACGCTGAGCACGTGCACTCAGCTTCTTTGGACAACCAACGCGAGGTCTGTTCTGAGTGGACCCTGCTCTTTTAAAACGCTGGATGATCTTGGCCACTGTGCTGCAGCTCAGTTTCAGGGTGTTGGCAATCTTCTTGTAGCCTTGGCCATCTTCATGTAGCGCAACAATTCATCTTTTAAGATCCTCAGAGAGTTCTTTGCCATGAGGTGCCATGTTGGAACTTTCAGTGACCAGTATGAGAGAGTGTGAGAGCTGTACTACTAAATTGAACACACCTGCTCCCTATGCACACCTAAGACCTAGTAACACTAACAAATCACATGACATTTTGGAGGGAAAATGACAAGCAGTGCTCAGTTTGGACATTTAGGGGTGTAGTCTCTTAGGGGTGTACTGACTTTTGTTGCCGGTGGTTTAGACATTAATGGCTGTATATTGAGTTATTTTGAGGGAAGAATAAATTTACACTGTTATATAAGCTGCACACAGACTACTTTTCATTGTGTCAAAGTGTCATTTTGTCAGTGTTGTCCCATGAAAAGATATACTTAAATATCTGCAGAAATGTGAGGGGTGTACTCACTTTTGTGATACACTGTATATGCTGAAATGAAAATGTTTTATATTCTATGTTCTTATGACAGTAGAATAAACATAAACACAGACATATAAAAAGTCCCAGTCATACAAAACATAAAACATACCGTGATATACCGATAGCCCTAACTGATATAATTATATAGTATATAATTATTATAATATATATTATAGTAGAATAATACTATATAGTATATTGTAGTATATAATCCAGACAATAAATATACAGAGATCTGAGAATTTATATTCATTTTTGGGTACACATAGGGGTCCTTATATGCAAAATTAATAAGAAAATGAACAAAACGTGTCATTTCATCAGGATTGTCCCAATTCTTGCATAAAATTTTATATTTTCCTCAACAAAAACACCTAACCTATAAAAAGAGACAGTATTAAGCTGGTTAGTTGTAGATTTTTGTTATTATTGTCTGCATTTCCAGGACATTTTTGGTAAATTGTGTAAATAATGATTGTTTACTTATTACAACCACTGTTCAGGTCTCAGTGCAGCTCAACTGTACCTCAATGCTACATATCAACAAGCTAACTAAACTAACGAACAAAACCAACCCATATAATCAACTGTCTTAAAGAGAGATTTAAAAAGACACCCATCTATACTACAGTGTTTTACATGACATACTTATATATCTATTTAGCTGATAATTATAACAGTTAAAGATGTTTTACCTCATTAGCTTGTGTTTAGGAAGTGCGTTAGCCGGGTGTACGTCGCGCGCATGCGCAGTCACCATAACGCTCCTGCGTGTTAGGGTCTCTGCAGTTCTTCCTTCAACGTTACCCTAAAATGTACACAAACGCGCGGCTTAAAAAGTGTTTCGATGTGAACAACAACCGCAGATATAACAAACTTAGCTATACGAGACGCAGACCACTTATAATACCCTTAATATCATATATACATATACTAAGTACAATGAAACTCTAGTCAGAGCCAAGGGTCTTCCATTATACAAGGGTCATCAGTTATACTAAGTACTGGTTGGAACAGTCATTTACATTTTCAGCATTTAGCAGACACTTTTATCCAGAGCAACTTACAGTATACAGTCTAAGCAATTGAGGGTTAAGGACCTTGCTCGAAAGCCCAACAGTGGGAACCTGGCAGCTTGGGGGTTTGAACCTGCAACCTTCAACTTACTAGTCCAGTACCATAACCACTAGGCTACAACTGCCAGGAATCAAACCCACAACACTTCAATTGCAGAAGGAAAGTAATCAAGTCAGGCCGGGCTCTGTGTATTTCCCATGCTCTTTTCATTTCACTGTCTTTTGATACACTTGCTTTTTGGGTTCTTCAGATATTTACACTCTATTTGTAACCATAACTACAATTCATTTATTTTTTTAATAATTAGGGCACTTTACAAGCTTACAGCAATAGAAAATAATTGCTAATCTTAAGTTTATTGCTTCCTGCTTACTGTCATTTTTAAAACTTAAACTGTACCGCCTGCAGGAATATGTTGATTGACTTTACAAAATGTAAATCTTTTTTCTTTAGGTTTTACCAACCCCATATCCTCGTCAAAGTAGTGGTGGGTCCAGTTTCCCCAGAATCAATGGGCACAATGCATCAACATATCCCAATCCATTGTGGGGCCTTAGCCACCCCAATCCCCCCATCCCCACCAGACATATCCACTCATGTCTGTATGTGATGTCAGACAGACAGACAGACTGCATTGCTGGAGATTCAAATCCTGGACCCCAGTGGTCATGGGGTAGCATTATTACCAACGTGCCACCTGAATGGCCAAAATGTAAATGTTTACACAAATTCCACTTAAATGAATATATTAACACAGAAGCAGCCTTTGTATTATATTACATATGTAGAAAAAATGCATATCAGAACTCACTAGGAAAATACGTATCAATTAAGTGAATAAAAGTCAGCTCTATTACAGTCACACGACAAACTTCTGTTTAATATTTATTTATTTATCAAGAGTACAAATTCCAACAAATTGACAATGATGTGGACGCTGCTATGACACTCAATAAAGAACATAACTTCAACTTTCACATCAGTGATTAAAAAACAGGTGCAGAAAAAACTGTGTTACTGAAACATAAAAGCGAACTAAATTCTTTCTTTTTTTTCTTCATTGTTGTTAGCCAGGAAAACGTAAGATTCTGAGATTATGGGTTTGGTGGCTTCTTCAGTCAGTCTGTGAAAAGAAATAATTTATTACCTCATAGGCAAAAAACCTGCTCGCAGTTTTTAGAATGAAAGAGCATCAGTATTAACACTGGATTAAAAAAGTGTTAATAAATTCATAGGAATTCGTTTCCACTGTACATAATCAAACACCAAACCATGTTAAACAACAACAAATCTGTTATAACTAAAGATGCACTAAACATGAATTCTATTTATGCATTTCCCTTTTTCTCTCAATCTAGTCATATTAATATAAATTACCCACTTGCATCTCCTCTATTGCTGAAGAGGGTCGTACCTAACACATGCCCCCTATGTAACGTATACTAGCCTACCGCACCTTTTTACCTGCACGAGGAGGGTTCACACAGAGATCAGTGTTTCAGTGGATGGTATTGTACCTCTGCACCACCTTAGCACCTGTCCAACTGTAAATGTTTATGCATTTACAATTTCTTTACATCTAAATAGCTCTTTTCAATGTGCTTTATAAATATATTAACTACATACCACATATAAGATAAGATAGCCTTTTATTATCCCACAAGAGAGAATTTGCAATGTTACAGAAGCTTCTGCAACGTTTTTGCCTTTTTTATTAGCTGCAACCTGAATAACTATGTTAAAGAGTCAAATTGGCTTTACTGGCCCAAAACGCAGTGCGGTAACCTGCTACAGGTAGTTCAATACTAAGGAGTTGTGTGCTTAAATCTTCAGAACAAATCTTACCACATAATCCACATAAACAAACGCACCCCCTCAACCGACAAAGTTGATGACGACGAGATGGAGCACAGTGTGGGCGAAAAGAAAGTCTGCAAATGCTCTTTCTGGTGAGATGGACAGGAACTCAGATTTGTTCTGAGGGTTGATCTGGATTCGCAGGCAAACTAAAAGAGAAGAAAAAGAAAAGTTAGACACATGAGAAAAAACAATGTACATGTTATGTGTACTCTAATTCTCTAGATATTAAATCATTCATGAAATATCAAATTATCACAACACAGAGTTTAAAACATTGGTTAAACATTAAGACATTGGTTAGGCTTGTTTGTTATTAGTTTTATCATTATTATAATAATCTTAATCATCATCATTATAGGTGTTAATATTATTTTATTTATTTATTTTTATTTATTTGGAGTTTAACCTCATGTTTTACACTTTGGTTACATTCACGACAGAAATGGTAGTTACCCATTACACAAGATTCATCAGTTCAAGTTTAATATCAAACACAGTCATGGACAATTTTGAATCTCCAATTCACCTGACTGCATGTTTTTGAAATGTGGGAGGAAACCGGAGCTCCCGGAGGAAACCCACACAGACAAGGGGAGAACATGCAAACTCCAGACAGAAAGGACCCGGACCGGCCCACCTGGGTATCGAACCCAGGACCTTTTAACATTACTATTATTATTATTATTGTAGGTATAATAATTATTATTGGTGTTATTGCTATTATTACTTAGTTTAATATACTCCTGAAGGACTTTTGAGTCGTATTATAGGCTTGAATGCTTATTTATTTAATTTGTATTATAACAATCATGAATTTGAATCAGTATTTGAATTATTAGTAATAAAATACATATAAAAATGTAATAAAATGTAAAAGTTTTACAGTATTTTCAAGACTAATTAGGAATTCATTGCTAGTCCATCTTTCCAACATGCAAACAAAGCTATAATGGCTAGAGATTATTAAAGGGTTATAATCTTGCAGAACTTGCTGGATATTTTAAGTGTAATTAATGATAAACACTTTAAAATCTGACCTGCTAGAATGAAGGATCCCACACAGGAGATGAATCCTGACAGAAAGCTGTTGAAGGGAAACGTACCGACCAGCAAACAGTACAGAAACTGAAACACTCCGGTCAGCAGTATGTACAGCAGATACGCGTCCACCACCTTTAATTTAGTGGAGGTGCTACTACAGTACTCCTCTATAAATTTAGAAATGACCGAAATAACAGAAGTCGCCATTTTTCTTAATGATTTTGAAAACGCTGCTGCAGGGAGCTAACGGAGATACAGACCTGACGTGTCCCGTTAGTCACAGCGCATGCGCACTAGTGCTCTGTTGACCCTTATCGCCACCATCTGGGCTGGAGTGAGGAGGCGAGGTTTGCATCGATAATTATTTTATTTTATTTATTTATCTGTATTTAAACGTCATGTTTTTACACTTTGGTTACATTCATGACAGAAACAGTAGTTACTCGTTACTCAAGATTCATCAGTTCAAGTTTGATATCAAACACAGTCATGTGACGCGCAGTACTACGCAAACTTTCAAAGAGTCGACTCCAATTCAGAGTCAATTCATATGAGTCGACTCATAATAGACTCTTGGAATTTGCGTAAAAGTCGACTTAAACATTTTCATATTTCTGGAATCGAACAGCCCAGCTGCGACAATTATGACTGAATTTTCAGATTGCAATGTTCATTTATTACTTGAGAACGATGGAAAAGTTTAGCTGTTGCTGTGTTTTGATGTAAATGAACGTTTTGCAAAACACAAGGAAAAGTGCCACCGGCTTAAACACCCCACTGTTACAGAGAGAAATAAACAGTTCCTCTTTCACTTTCCCACTGTGTGTTTGACAGTGTGATAGTTACATTGTTCTTATCCTATAGTGTTTACACTGTGTATAGGGTGTGTGGCTCTGGTGGACAATGTGAACTGTTGTTAGTCTGTGTGATCTGTCTGTGTTAAACCGTGCATGTGTGGATCAGCTGATTCAGAGCACTTACAGAAACAGCAGTCAATAATAAACACGGGGAATTAATAAAAACATTTCTGTAGTTTCTCTTCTAAATATCTGAAGATCCAAATATCTTCATCAAGGCGATGTGAGTCCGGTTTTTATTTTAGGCACTGAAATGCAGGACGAGAGCGAAGGAAAGTAAGTGAACAGTATTAGAACTTTCAAATCACTATAGTCTTATGATTGATTTATTGTGGGGCACTGCTGTAGCTGTTTGTTTTATATTAATCTCGACACTTTATAGTTTGTGTTCTATAGTTCATTATTATAGCTGTATGTACTGATTTTACTGATGCGTCATTGTACAGTTGAAGTGAAAGGTTTGTGCACACTTATAGAGACATGTCATGACACTTTGGGACACTTTCATTACGAATTTTACACGTTTATTGTGAGTTTTCTAAAAATATGAAACTATTTTGCTGGGTTTGCATGTTCTCCCTGTGTCTGCGTGGGTTTCCTCCAGGAGCTCCGGTTTCCTCCTAACGTCCATAGACCTGCAAGTGAGCTGAACTGGAGCTACAAAATTGTCCGTGATTGTGTTTGACATTGAACTTGTGAACTGATTAATCTTGTGTAACCAATAACTACCTCTCCTGTCATGAATGTCACCAAAGTGTGTAAAACATGATGTTAAAATACTAATAAATAAATATAGGGCTAGTTTTATTTACCCATTAGTCCAAGACACAAGCATTACAACGAAAAAGCTTTGTACAGATTCAAGAGAGTGTATTGTAAATCACTAGGAGCCAATTTATACAACTTTTATTCACTTTCATGTTTTAGCACTACTTGGGTCTTGGGAATTGGGTCTGGTTTCCCCGGAATCACTGGCCAGAATGCAGTAACACACCCCAGACAGACTGTCAATCCATCTTAAGGCTTCAGCCACCCCGTTCCCTCCTAGCCACAGTCTACTGTCTGTATGTAGACGCCAGACTTGCTGACAGCACCATTAAGGATTTGAACCCTAAATCCTAGTGATTTACAGGTGTGATTTTAATTTAGGCACCTTTAGATACCAAAGTCATCTGTACAAACAATTGTAAGTAAGTAAAAGTGCATGGAACAGGGGTTTCTTTGCCTAGGCTGGAAAGAAATCCAAACTGAAAGAAAGAAATCCACTAAAAAGTAACAATTGTAGAAATTGTTAACATTCAAAGACTGCCACATAGATATGCCTAACAAGTGTTTGTAAACTTAACGTTGACTTTTCATGTAGCTCTCAGACTAGGTGTATTCTTGGTAGTATGGATAACCTGCATAGTAATAAAGACATCTTTTATTGATGGCTTTTTCTTTGGAATTGTTGATAATGTAGTACCTGACTGTCCATAAAACAGTGTTTTTTAGAACTGACGTTTATAGCTGTGGTTTTAAAAGAGTATATGTTGTTACAAGTGGTTGTTGATTTGGTACATTGACATTACTGTTGTTTTACTATACCTTCCATGTTAATTCTCTATGTACAGATTGTCACGGTGGGCTTGGTTGCCCTCTTGGCGTCCTACCTCACCTTCTCTATTGAAGAATACAGAGACAAAAATTCTAGATCGTAAGTGAATGCATGTTTTATATTACACATCGTTTTAATTTTCATCTTAATTTTCATGTGGTTTTGTTTTATGCATTAATGCAAACTTTTGGAAACCCCCTGATTTTGCAATTTTCTAAGTAGAAATAAGCAATCACAAATTTGAACATGACGTTTCTTTAAATCTATATGCTTAATTTAACAAATGTGGAAAAAAATGATTTTGTATGAAGCAAATAAACAGTAATTGAGCATTAAATCTGCAGAAGTTTGTTTTATGTATAGGATGTATTAACTTATTTAAAACCAATGGAACATGAAATTGGATCAGGGGTGTCCTAATGTAATATTAAGTCATTGTAATTGTTCATTTTTCTCTTCCTCTCTCAGGTGTCCAGAATGATCTGTGGGCCAGATTTGTCTCACTGCCGACTCAGGACCGAATCTGGACTCTGACGGTCACACATAAAAGTCTTAGAGATGCTCCAAAAGCATGTGAGCAGCAATGAAATATACTATTTGTACTGTGTCATATTCAAAGGAATACTCCAAAACTTATATATAGTTGTGGCTAAACAAGTCTTTTTTTCCACAACATTTTGTAGTATGTCTGGTGGAATTTATGCCCATTCTGCAAAAGAGCATTTGAGGAGCTTTTCACTGATGTAGGACATACAAGCCTGGCTTGCAATCAGTGTTCCAATCCATCCCAAAGGTGTTCAGTGGAGTTATGGTCATGGCTTTTTGCATGACACTGGAGTTCCTCTATACCAAAACGCATCAAACTATGTCTTGCCCTAACAAGAAAGGGCCTTCCCCATACTGTAGCCACAATGTTGGAAGGTTTATATTATATAGTATATACAGTATACTAGTTTATATTATATAGTAATATTATTGCCCTGTTAGCAATGGGTGTAACTAAAACACTCATAATAATCAGCTTAATAATTAGGAGTTTTGTCCTCATACTTTTGGCCAGAAATAATACAAAAAATGATAAAATCCACTAATTGATGTAACTGAAGCTACATTTCTGTCTGTACAGCCTCACAGACTCCTCTGGTGATGGTGCACGGGTTTGGAGGAGGTGTAGGACTGTGGATTAGGAACCTGGACCCTCTGTGTCAATCACGTCCTGTTTTTGCTTTTGACCTGCTGGGATTCGGACGTAGCTCCCGCCCTCGCTTCTCGCTGGACCCAGCCAAGGCTGAGCAACAATCTGTGATCGCTATAGAACACTGGAGACGGGCGCTGGGCCTGGAGAAGGTGATCCTATTGGGTCACAGTTTAGGGGGTTACCTAGCAACATCCTACGCCATACAGTATCCGGACAAGTGAGTGTCTGAATTCGTATCGAATGGTCAGCTGGGTGTTTTGTGTATACGGATGTGTGACGAATTAAAGGAAAAACAGGAACACAGGTAGTTCAGTGAATAATGTGATGGACTAGTCACTAGTTTGTGTCCCACTATGATCAAGTTGTCACGGTTGGGCCCTTGAGCAAGGCCTTTAACCTGCAATTACTTGGATTGTGTTTAGTCACAACTGTAAGTGGATAAAAGCAACCCTAAGATTCGTTTATGCAATTTCAGGTTGTTTAAGGGGTTAAGAAACATTGAAGAACAGAGGGTTGTGTGTTTTCTAGCACAAAGTCACACATTTAACTGACATTGTGGCGTTTGTTTAGGTCATGTGATCTGGTGGTTAACAGCTATGGGCGAAACAGGAAGGGAAAATAATGCAGCACATAATTTTTAAAAGCACTAAAAACTTTAAAAATTTAGAAATAGATACAGACGTTATTAAGAGCATCCGAATACCAGTTTGGTCATGTGCAATGCAAAAGAAAATCCCAAAAAAACAAAACATATAGACACAGGTAGATCTTTAGTTCACATTAAACATCAAAATAGGGAAAAGTCCAATCTAAATGACTTTAATTGTGGCCTGCTTGTCGGTGGCAGGCAGGTTGGTGTGAGTACGTATGAAAATGTTGATCTGAGAGCTTCGCCACAAACATATTAATAAATAATAAGGTTCAGAAGCATCATTTCTGCAGGCGGAAACCCAGCTCATGTTTCAGGTATCCAGGGTGTGAATCCCCAGCTGTGCTATCAGCCGATTGGGCATCTACATACAGTCATGTATGGCTGGGGTGAGATGTGGCCAAGGACCAGCGATGGATTGGCGTCCTGTCCTGTCTGAGGTGTCCAGTGAATTGGGGAAAATGGACCCACTGCTATTTGAAGCCGTAGACATTCTGTACTAAACCATATCCAGACAGCTGAATTGAACTTTGTTTACTTTTTGATACACACTGAGCTGATTTAGTTCAGTCGTGCCATGAATACTGAGACAAAGTACATTTTAACACAATAAACCTGCAGTATGCAACTTATTTGGTTAAATATTAAACCTTGTTAAGTGTTGCTCTGAAAAAGCCTAACACTACATGGCCAAAGGTATTTGGACACCTGACCAAAAGATTGTTGGACATCCCATTTAAACAGCTATTAAAACACAGTAAATTTTACAAAAGTATTTTACTTAACATCATAGGTCACCAAAACAAACTTACCAATTGCTTCATGAATAATCAATCTATGCCAATCTTTCTGCCTGGAAGGTCTCCAAAGCTTTTAATCAAGTGAATGATTTAGTCATAAAAATCATGCAGCTTGTTTGTTTTTCTCCTTTTTTTCCCTTAATGCCTGCCAGAGTTCGTCACCTGATCCTGGTGGACCCCTGGGGTTTCATGCCCATGCCTGAAGAGGGAATGACGGGCTTGGGATGCCCACGCTGGGTGCATACGCTCGTCGCTGTGGCGTCTTTCTTCAACCCTCTGGCGATCATCCGAGCTGCTGGACCATGGGGTAAGTAGAGGTAGTGGTGGTAGAGCTTAATTTTTGATGCAAATAAAACAACAAGGTGCTTCTCTGTTCATGCAAGTGTTTTTTATCATTGTACACTATATGGATAAAAGTATTAAGACACCCCTTCTAATTATTGGATTAGAGTGTTTCAGCATTAACAGCTGTAAACAGTAATACATCAGTTATATGATGGGAATTATAAGCTTTCAACTTTGCAGCTACAGTTTAGGGAAGGCCCTTTCCTGTTCAGGCATGAGTGTTCCCCTGTACACAAAGTAAGTAAAGACATAAAGAAAAGCTCAGTTTAAAGTAAATAAACTCCAGTGTCCTGCACAGAGCCCTGACCTCAGCCCTACTGAACAGCTTCAGAATGAACTACAACATCCCAGTGTGCCCAGCCATACAAATGCAGTCATCTTTTGACTAAATTGGTACAAGTTCCAACAGACATACTTCAGAATCTTGTAAGAAGCCTTTTCAGATGAGTGTGGTTACAGCTGAAAAGATCACATAGAGGTCACTCAATTAATTACCAAGCTCCTAGTCAGATGGCCATATAGTGAATCTTTTAATCGCATGAATTCAAAAATTAGAAGGATTGTCCCAATACTTTTCACTTTATAGTGTATGTAATAAAAATAGTGTTTACTTTTCCACATCAGTGTACATAGTCTTCATCTTCTTCATCATCTCTCTTTATTTTGTAGGGCCGAAGATAATCAGTCGTGTTCGACCAGACTTTAAGAGGAACTTTGAGGAGCTTTTTGAGGACGATACTATAATGGAATACATTTATCACTGCAATGCACAAACTCCCAGGTAAATACAATCAATTTGATGCAGTAAAAAAGTACACTATATGGCCAGATGTTTGTGGACACCCTCCTCTAATTATAAGGTTTTGAGATGGTCTGTATCTGTTCTGTCTGACCCTTTCTTTATAAAATGTCCTCAAATTCTCACAGACACTCTAAAATGTTGTGCAGAGTCCTCGCAGAAGTGTGGAGGCTGTTAAGATCGATATGTTTTCAAATTGGACATCAGGTGTCCATTTACTGTGGATTATCAAGTGTATAGAATGCTTTTTGTCAGATGTCTGTGATTGTGGTGCAGAATTGTTACATCCTCTGTCATATTTGCAGACCTCCCTAAAATGTTTTCTGTCTTTGTTATTCTCTCTTTATGAAATCCTCAGTGGGGAGGTTGGTTTCAAGGCCATGGCCATTTCTTTGCTCTGGTCGAAAAGGCCCATGCTGGACCGGGTTCACCTCCTGCCCCCTGATCTCCCGGTGACCCTGGTGTACGGAGGCAAGTCGTGGATGGACAGCCGGACGGGGGAGAGAGTAGCCCAGCTCCGGCCGAACAGCTACACCCGCACGGTGGTATGAGATGAACACAGAGAACTCAGATTCTAATAACGAGATAATATTATGCAGTTAGCTGTTGTGGTATATGTTTAATTTATCTCTCTGTAGGTGGTGGAAGGAGCTCCTCATCATGTTTATGCTGACAAACCTGAAGCTTTCAATGCACTGGTGCAGAACATCTGTGATGCTGTGGATTGAACTATCATCTTCAGCACTTCTCCCCTGGACTGTGTTGAATTGTATTGAATTGGTTTGGCATTGTGTTATGGTGTTTAAGTGATGCATAACATTCACAAAAGCTGGATAGCAAAATTGAGGCCAGCATTTCTTTATTAAGATTTTATATTTTTTAAGAGGCTATATAAGTATACGTTTTTAAAACCTACATTTTCTACCCACAATGCAGTTTTTTGTCTGTGGTATGTATTTTAGTAGGTTCCAGACAGTACTAATCACTGTGTGTTTACATTACAGAGAGAAGTATCACATATAACACTATAGTGTTGCAGTACCAACATAGTGCACTATTTGCTCAGTACAACACCATTTGAGATACACACACACACAAAATGAAGCTCAGTAGTTCAGGCACTGGAGTATTAATCAGAAGGCTGTTGGTATAAGCCCCACCACTGCCAGGTTGCCACTTCGAGGATAAGCAAAGTCCTTGGGTTGGGTTGGATTTGTATTTGTCATTAGTGTAGGTTGCTTTGGATTAAAGTGTCTGCTATAAATGAACCTGCACTCATAATTAATATAATTAACACACTAGGTTGCTCAGTACAAACCTTTGATTCAATCAACCTGTTTTTCAGATGGAATCGGCAACTATTAGTATTTTACCTCAAATCAAATCACTTTATTGTCGTGTCACATTAACACAGGTGTGAAAGGTGAGTGAAATGCTTAGGTGCTCATACCTCATGCTTATAGTGGTTGCATATTAAGTACATACACTAGATGGCCAAAAGTATTTGGACACCTGACCATGAGCTTGTTGGACGTCCCATTTTAAAAACAAATGGCTTTAAAATAGTGACCTCTATGTGATTTGTTTAGGACTTTGTGCCCATTTAGTCAAAAGAGCATTTGTATGGCTGGGCATACTTTATTTGTTGAGTTTGCTTTGTGCACAGAGGCACAGTAATGCTGGAACAGATGAAGGGGTGTCCCAGTACTTTTGTCACTATAGTGTATTTTTATATTGTGAAGCTGAGACTGTTAGTATCACAGCTGACTAATGCACTAGTCCATCACTGTGGAAAAAGCATTTTTTTTTTTTTTGTCACAAACATTGATCATTGCTCATGATGAACCAGGTTCAGTTGGGTTTTTTATATAGTTAAATCCTAATTGATAACACATTAACTGTCTTTTTGTGTATTCCATTTTACACCAGTCAGAAATGACAAATGTTTGTTAAAAGCTTTAAATTATTTTTATTGGTTTGTATGAACAAATATGACTGTAATATGGTCCTTTAAAAAAAAAATCACACTAGTGTACATGGATATACAAATACAACATTCTTTACAAAAATACAATATTTAGCTGTTAATAATTGGTATGACAATGAATCAGAAAACACAAATAAGTTATTAAAATGTAAAATAAATGATAAATAAAACATAAACAGCACAGTATTTACAGTATTTATCGGTTCATAATGATAAATGAAACATTGTGTCAGTATTTCTACACCTCTGTATCTAAATACATGAAATCTATAATTAACAGCAGATCAAGAGATTTTAATGAGACACATTCAGGAACTGTAAGTGAATTTATTTAGTAATGCAGTGAAAACAATCGGTCACGTTTTATTGCTAAGTAACAGCTGCAGTGGTAGATCAGTGGTTCAGGTACCGGACTAGTAATCGAAAGGTCGCTAGTTTAAAGCCGTTCAACAAAGCTCTTAACCCTCGATTGCTTGAATTAGATTTGGTCACAATTGTGCGTCTGCTAAATGCCATGAACGTAAATTTAAATGTACAAATGTAGTAAAATTAAGGTTTATGACAACAAAAGAGTTTATTTACATTCACGTTCGATATGAAACTACATTCTGTTTGTTTTCCTAAGACTTCACTTCATAAATGTGTTCATATTCATAAATCCTCTTCTGGAAGGTGTTGAACAGCTGATGGGTTGTGTTTAGCCCCGTCCCCATGTTTGATTGACAGGTACTAAAACCAATCATTGAGAAAGAGTCCAATCCATTTGATTAAAGTGGTGTTTCACATCAGCACCATGTACTGTACTGTATGTATTTACAATGTACACAATGTACAGAAAATTGTTTTATTTTACTGGCTCATTAGTTTTCAGTGACTAAAGGGAGATACAAATCTTCATACCCCCGTAAGGGACGTTCATGCCCTGGTTGTGGCGACTGAATGATTGGAACACACACTTCTTTGTCTAAGAATTATTGTTATTGTTGTGAGTTCATTGTGGGTTTTCTCAAAATATGACAAAATCAGAAATGCACACTATATGGGGGGTCTCACTTCTCCTTGACCTCAATGTCGGCAACACCATGAACCTGTCTGAGCTGCTGACAGTCAAGGGAGGCGAGTAGCTTCCGTGAACCGGCCTGTGTGGGAATGAACTTTTCTGTCAGGGTAATCGTTGCAAGTCTGGCCACGTCTCTGTGTGAGAGGGAGAAATCATACCAACGTCAGTTTTTAATTAGAAACTCTGAGCAACGGGGGCGTCTGGCCAAAAAATCAGGTGCAGTGACTTACCCGTAGGAAATCTCTCTTATGTTCTGCAAGCCCAGGCCTTCAATACGGAACTTCACATTCCTTAGCACACGTGGCAGAGGGTTCCTAAATGTGATTTTAGCCTCCACCTCTTTCCCCACCACAGCGTCACCTACAGGCTATAAAGCAGAATTGCATATAAAACCAAAGTCAGAGCAGGCCAGACCGGGAGGATGTAGAAATTCAAGCCTAAAGACCTACAATATTGGCAACTGACTAGCAACACCTTAGCGATTGTCCCACTACCAAAGCAACCACCTAGCAACATATTAGCAACCACTTGGCATTATTCTAGTAACTGCTTAGCACCTTTTTAAAAAACTACCCATTACCATAGCAACCATCTAGCTTTACATTAGCATATGCTAAACGTCTGCTAAGCTGCAATCACTCTTGCATCTTCAGGAAATGCACCTCTCTAGTTTTACTTCTGTACTGATAGACTGTCATTTAAAATGATAATCAAATTAAAATATCCTACACTTGAAGTTTCAAGGTACATTGTGGGCAGCATCGTAACTTTACCCAGGGTAATTAGACTTTTGAATGTACAGACTTGCACTATAACCTAATAGAAGTATCAGTTAACAATAGGAACACTAAACTAGCATGGATTCTATGTCTAGGCACTTTCCCCTAGCTCTGAAAAAATGGTTGACTTGAAAATAAAGTGCGGAATTAAAAAGAAAAAAAGCCTGTAAAGTAATGGGTGACACTTTATTGCTCACACTAAACTGGAACTAAAAAAGGTAAAGTCTATTAGAAAAAACACCATCAGAACATTCATGTATGGAATTAGTTCCATCTAGTTGTAAAGGTGCTTACTGCTACAGATCTTTACTGTATGAGTGTAGTTTGCAGAAGAGTTCAAGTGCATGCTATATTTTAACTGCAAATGTACATGTATAAACTGATCTGTAATAACAAATATACAATTGGGAGCATTCTTGTATTTTAGGACTGCACAAATTTTTGTTTAACTCACTGTGATGATGAGGTCTGGAGTGTGCAGGCGGAAGTTGAACTGGGTGGCCAAAACCTGCTGGGTCTGAATGACTCGTCCAGAGAGGGTGAGCATCAGCGCTGCCTGGTCCACCAGCTGGTCCTTATAGTGCTCATACAGAAGTGTCCAGTCCACGGTCTGAACTATAGAGGGGTTGTGAGAGGAGTGTTGGAGAGCTTTGCAGTGACAAGGCAGTAGGTGATCAAATGAGGCTGTCAAGTCGAGGCAGACTGGGAGCAAGGCAGGAATACCCTGAACAGGGTGCCAATTTATCAACCCTGACCCCAGACATGCCCAGCTGGACAATTACAGAGATTCAAACCCGGATCTTAGCTGTGGTGGGCTAGACCACTGTGCCACCCAATCAAGCATATCGATAAAACAGAACACGTGAGAGAATGTGTGTGTTCAAACAAACTGTACAAAAGAGATGTGACTGGTCTCTTACCTTCTCCGGGTTTAAGCTGCACCTCCAGGTCGTCCTTTTTCACGATGCCCTTCAGCACTCCAGTGTAGTACATGACTGCCACTTGGCTATGCATGGTGATACTGCGCTGCTCAGAACTGTCATTTTTTAATATGATGGACAGCTGAGCGTTTTCTCCCATCTGAGGCCCTTTGCCTTCCATGGTGACTTCTAGCGTGACGTCCTTGGCCATGGCAGACGAGTAGGTGTCAGGCTTCGAGCCATAGCGGGAGGCAGTTTCTACAGCGATTCGCTCCTCTTCAGATCCTAGTGGAAATGATAGAAGTAAACAAAAGCTTCATCAACACAAAGAAAAACAAAATCTGTATGAAAGACTGAGAGTTTGGACTCCAGCCTGGTATGTTTTAGTACACTGAGCTTCATGAATAATCAGAAAGACAAAAGAAAAGGTTTGTGTTCAAGGTTTTCACCTTCTGGGTGTTTGTAGAGGTGTGTTATGTCCTCTCTCTCATCTGAGCCAACTGCCTTGGTGCTGATGCAATGACCCACTACGTTCTTTTCACAGTAGATCTGACAGAAGGTGCCATTAGGGTTCCTCTGCCAATACATCTTGTCACTGTTCACCTACAACACACACACATGGTTGTCTACCTCTGTTGTTGATATGTCCGAGTCTGACTTTATGTGTAATGAGCGTACAGAGTGTTATTCATGCAGCACTTTCCAGAGTTTAGTCAAAGACACCTGAAGGGTTGCCACCCATTGTGAGGCAATGTAGGTCCAAATCCCCTTAATCACACCAGGAACTGGGGCGAGGCTACAGCTAATACTACACCAGATTTATTTTTTAGGGATTGCGAGAGCAAATCTAATCAACACACTGGACTTGGCACTGTTTACTTACTAGTACTGTAGTAGTTTTGCATGCCTTCACTTATTTATAGCGTGGGAAAATTTGGACTTGGCACTAGTAGATCTGCAAGTTAAGACTTGAAGATACACATCACACTCAGTACACAGCATTCTAACATTCTAACAAAACAGTACGCTTCACTGCTACATAAACAAACCTCAGCAAAGACGAAGGGCGCATCGTATTTGTGGAAGACCAGTCCGTCACGGATAGCCGACACAGAAGCAGGACCGCAGCAGTACGAGCCCTGACTCATCTCCTGTGGCGTCGCATCTACAGCCTGCCAACCTCCCATTCCCGGAGGCAGATCAGGCCGGGACATCCAGCAGTCGTTCCACACGTGAAAGTTCCTGCAGAGACAGTCAAATAAAAGATACTTAATGTCAGTGTTCTGGTTTTCTAAGCCCCCTGGCAAGCGTAGACTCCACTGATGCATATTGCACCATATGTATGTGTGTAATGGGTGAGTGGGACGTGTCCTGATTTGTTTAGCAGATGATCACAATGCAGAAATAAAAGTTCAGGTACGAAGTAAATGATGCCAAAAATACAAGCTCTTGTGTGCTTGGTTACTGGCTACTATAGTTACATAATATTTACTACAATTTTACAGTTCTGGGGGGGAGGGGTAAATTTGAAAGTAAAATACAGTATAGGATTAAAAAAAACCTGGCCCTGTCTAACAAACCCATCCCTGCTGCACAAAACCTAACGCCACTGGGTCGGATGATGACAGCTAATTTTTTTCTTTAGCCATTCTAATACTAGATTTGACACATCTTAGGCCTCGGCCCTGTTAAAACACCCACTTGCACCCATATTTTAACCTCCTGGTTGATTATCCGAGGATTATTTACAGAAGTTCTCACTCACTTTCTTAACTGCTTATCCAATAAGGGTCGCGGGGGGTGCTGGAGCCTATCCCAGCTTTTCAATGGGCGCAAGGCACACAGTAACACCCTGGGCGGGGCCGGCAGACACACACACACACACACGCCCATTCACCTATAGGGCAATTAAGTGTCTCCAATTAACCTGACTGCATGTTTTTGGACTGTGGGAGGAAACTGGAGCTCCCAGAGGAAACCCACACAGACACAGGGAGAACATGCAAACTCCGCACAGAAAGGACCCAGACCGCCACGCCTGGGGATCGAACCCAGGACCTTCTTGCTGTGAGGCGACAGTGCTACCCACCGAGCCACCCTGCTGCCCATGTTAAAATCCTAACAAAATAAAATAAATAAAAATAAACCTGACAACTGTACTGTACCAAGCATGTCTGTGGTAGTATTGTGAACAGGGCCGGCGCTAGGGGGGGGCTGAGGGGGGCATTGCCCCCCCAAATTGTGTCTTTGCCCCCCCAAGCACAATGCAAGCAACGGCTATTTTTTAACCAATCACAAAAATGCATTTTGTTTTACAGTGTGAAGATATTTCCTTGCTTATTCCTGATTGGCTCTTTGAGTCATATAAAAATCGGCAGACTGCCCCAAACAGTTCAGTTCGGCAGTATATGTTCTGTTAGTGTGAGCGAGAGGCAGGTATACTGGTAAACACTCTTCTGAGGTTAAACTGACTTCCACATGGTAATATTTGCTTAACTGTGGTTTTTCGTTGCTTTAATGTTACTTACCTCTTACATAGGTGTTGCTTAAATTATTTTATTAGCCGTTAGCGGTTAGGCTAATGAACTAATGGCAATTTAATTAAGGGGGCGTATTAAAATGAAATACAATTAGATAATCTTTTTTCTCCATTTACATAATCAACATGTATTTTTTAATCATTGGGTTTTAAGTTTAAGTTCGAAAACATGCATTTTTATTTATTTACCTCATACATCACTTTAAGCCAGTATCAATAGCTTGGCTGTCATCATTCATGCACAAATCAAGCCTTGAATATATTTCTGGCTTCAAAAACATGACTATCAACATGCCCCCTCATTAGGTTTTACTGCCCCCCCAAGCAAAGCAGTCCAGAACCGGGGCTGATTGTGAATATTCTAGAATAATATAGAAATGATTGTACACGCCTGTTTGTAATGGGTGTGGGTGTAATACACTGGCACTCAAGAATTAGGAGGAGTAAGCTCATACTTTTGGTATTCATATTGCATGTTATTGTATTGCATAATGTAACACATAATGGTTCTTGAATGTGAATAAGGTGTGTTTGTACCAGACAGAATCCTGATTAAGCTCATTGATCGGCTCGAGGTTCTCATTCAAGAATACATCGTGTGTCAAGGAAACGTCCGTGTCGTGGGCGGATCTGAAGTTTGTGACGCTGCGGGTAGGAATGCCCAAACACCTGAGAACTGAGAGAGAGGCGAAAGACGAAGACATGAGATGAAGAAATTAAGGCTTCAGACATCCAAAAGTTTCTCAATGCAAAAAAAGTCTACAATACACTCCCAACGTACCTGTGGTGGTGACTCCTGAAAAGACCCAGCACTGTCCATATTGAACAGGTGAGCCTTTATTTCTGTGGTACTGTTTCAGGATGTCCACGCTGCCGCTCCACGCAGTCGGGGCGGTTCCGTCATCATAGTCACCGGACCAGTTACCTTCTAACACACCTTGGTCATCAGGGGAGTTGACCTGTCACAAGAGGGGGTTACAACTGAATGTTAAACTCTGGGATGGATATTTTAGAAAATAAAGGTTGTCAGTTCCGTAGTCAGTTCCTTTCTAAATACTTGGCCTGTACACACTTCTCAAAAAATAAAGGAAACAATTATTAGAGTCTTACACCAAGATAATTAAACTTCAGGGATCAATCTGTCTAGTTACGAAGCACATACGACTTCACCTGCTTTGGTGCAAATGAAAGAGGCAACAGGTGCACTGGAGAGGCAACAGCAAGACAACCACCACAGAGGGAATGGTTTTGCAAGTGGTGGCCACAGACAGTTTGCTTGCTTATATGGTCCCTTAGCTCCATTACATCAATCCAAGCCTTTTGAACAATCTGATGTTTGATGTTTATTTACACATAATTCATACTAATGCATGAGTTTTAAAAGCCAAGTTGTATCCTGATTTTGCCTTTTTAAAACTGGTTTTAAAGTGTGTTTTGGTCATAATCCAAGCATTTGGACAAAATTCTTCAATGCTGAAAAACCTAGCCTATCACCCCCTAATGCTTAGCAGGAGGCACAGTGTTACTGGATTTAAATGCCACCATTTACTTTTCCAAAAACAATTAAGGTCATTGTGGGAAAAAAAAAACAAACTAATTTTTATTTGCTCTGTTCATGATCTCATGATCTGAGGCTTAAATGCAACGTGGTTATGCAACAAGATGACAATTTAAATCACAAGAACAAGCCTCTGACCTCTGAATGTTCTACAATAAACAAACGTAAGGCTTTGGATTGGTCACTTGAACCCCACTGAGATGCAGTGGCATGAATCACATCACCTAAAATGGTCTTTAGTTACTGAAAGCATTAGTTGCAGTTCTTGCTTTTGTTGCTTGCTTTTGTTATGTAGTCATTTTGTTATAAAGTGCACTCACCATGGCAGACACGACTCTGACCACGTTAACAGGGTCTCCCCAGCCTGAAGCAGGGGTTCCACTCTGCTCCAGTACGAACAAACATGCTGCCAGAACCCCATCAGCAAACTGCAAACAGAATGAACTACGGTTATGTGATACAATTAACGCCACTTAGATTAATTGTACGAGGGTTCTTCAAAAAGTTTCCACACTTTTAAAGTCTATTTATTACGAATTTTAAAAACAAATGCCGTCACTTTTCTACATCGTCACCTTCCGATGCATTTTTTCCAGCGTTGTACCAACTTTTTAATGGCATCAGCAAAAAATATGTTTGGTTAAGCATGTAGCCACTGATGAAGCACTGCTTTCACATCATCATCACATAAAAATCTTTTTTCTCTTAAAGCTTCTTTGAGCGTCCAAAAAGGTGGAAATCAGATGGAGCTAAATCAGGACTATAAGCATCTCTCAGTCTCTCAGATAAATCAACCAGTGGTGCTAACCAGTACATTTACATTTTCAGCATTTAGTAGACGCTTTTATCCAAAGCGACTTACACAATGAGCTGAACACGATGAGCAATTAAGGGTTAAGGGCCTTGCTCAGGGACCCAACAGTGGCAACTTGGTGGTGGTGGTGGGGCTTGAACCGGCAACCTTCTGTTTACTAGTCCAGTACCTTAACCACTGAGCTATCACTGGCCCAGTATAAAGGGATTTAACTCAACTTCTGAACTCCACAAAGGTTTATTACCTACAGCAGAAACCCTACTGTAAAACAAAGACCTGATGTGAAGCAGTTCAGTAAGGTACAGATGTTTGTGTTAAAGTGGAATCTATCAGACCCTGATTTCACCCTCACAGTAAAAGTGGTGATATCAGATGGGACCATAGAGTTTCTGTAATGAGTTTTGGGAGTCAAATATTCTATCTGGACAAGCTCAATGGGCACTGAACTTGTCTACACCAGTAATCTTACCAAAATCACGAGTACTGCTTTTTCCAGGACCACAAATATCCTTTAGAATATCTATCAGAGTCTAACAGTATTACATACAGTGTTTTAGTCTACAGGATGACCAGGACAATAAATCACTCTAATGGGGGTAGCTATGCAGCCTCATTACTGTTACCTAGCAGCCTATTTTAACATCATAATGAGAGGTTCAAACAGACACCCCCTTAAACTGTCCTGTGTGTTAAATGAAATGCATTTGTTTGGTACACTGTCCACTCTGTCTCATCTTTCTCTATCTGTTTATGCTGGAAAGTGATGGCTGATACCTGTCCGAAGTTCCACGTCCTGACTCCAATTTGACTTTCAGTTCCGTAGTACAGAATACCAACATCGTTCAGAATGTACTCCTTCCTCTCATCATCGTTGTCCATGTACACAGAATCCTCTGAGAGAAATGTAGTTTTATGTTAGTAAATAATTTACTTACATTCAAAATTACCTTACTTGCTGGATCTACGAATGATTACCTTCACACCAGGGGTTAAACAGCATGTAGATATCATTTTCAGGTTTACGGGTTGTCGTGGTGCAGCCGTCGGGGGTCGTTGTTGTGACTGTAAGCTCATATCGACCTACATGAGCGGTTGGCGGGGAGTTGACAGACAGTTTGATCTTGTTGCCTATCTGTTCGATAACCATGGCCTCCCAGCTCTTGTCTTGCAGCTCCTCAACGAGAGGAACAGTCACCAGGGTGCCCTTTGATACCATCGGCTTGGGACCTGCAACACACACAGCAGGATGCAGTTTGGAATAAACGACTGTATCTTTTATTGCTGTTGGTACGGACACAGGGAGAACATGCAAACTCCACACAGGGGCGCTCAGGTTGCACAGCAATAAAACACACTAGCACAGCAGAGCTAACGTTTTATACAGGCGAGTACAATTCTCGGCTCTACTACTTGCAGTTTGGGCGCCTATACAGACAATGATTGGCTCGTCTGTGAGAGTAGGATTGCCAGAAAGGGGTCCTCTGAAAATAAATATTACTCGTGGCGCCCAGGTGGCACAGTGGAATATTCCGCTAGCACACCAGCGCCAAGATTCTGAACTCCTAGGTTCGAAACTCGGCGTTGCCACCGGTCAGCTGGGCACCATCTAGCGGGCATAATTGGCAGTGCCTGCAGCAGACACGTTTCTGCTAGGGCGGGATAACCGGACTATGTGGGTGGGGTCTTCAAACGCTGTGTAAGAACCCTGATAGAGGCGCCTGTGCAAGGTGCATAGGTGAAAAAGGGTTCCGTTAAGGGCTGCACGTGGGTCGGAGGAGGCGTGAGCAGCAATATACCCTCCTCGACTACAATCAGGGATCCCCCAGCAGCAGAAAACAAACTGACTATGCTAAATTGGGGAGAAAATTGGAGAAAATGTTTAAATAAGATAGAAATAAAAATTACTATTACTTCTTTCCCTCCGCAGTAACACACCTATAGCCTACACACATACAGAGAGAGAGGGAGAGCACAGATTTGGACTGAATTACAGGCCTGTGTTACCTTGACAATGGTAACCAAACATCACAGAAACAAAGATGACTAGGTGGCAAACACGTTTTTGTATAAACATCTACACTAATACATGGTTTAACTGAAAACAAGATTTATAACTTTTAATAAACTGGCACACCACTAAGAGTGGTTATACTGTGTGTTGTTGTATTAAAGTAAACACCTAAATAGTGTTTGATCTTATGGATCTTGGCATGCCTAGAGCTTGAGTCATACAGACACGTTGTGATTTTGGAAATGTTCGTTGCTTAGTGCTCACACCACGTACTTAAGTTGGTTGTTTGGTGCAGCCAAATCTTTTTATCTATGTGCTCACACTGTACAGTTCTTCTGCACATAAAGGCCATTCAATACCACCAAAGTGTTGTGGTCCGCAGTGTTGATTTTGCTTACTGACTTGTTAGAAGAAAACTTCCTTCCTATTTTAGGCTTTCTGGTAGAGAAAACAAGTATGATCAGATTGCCAGTCCCTGCTGCTGAAAAGCGTTCCTTTAACATGAAGCTACCACCATGATATGTTACAGTCCAGACAGCCAATTCAAGCCAATATACACTGATCAGCCATAACATTAAAACCACCTCCTTGTTTCTACACTCACTGTCCATGTTATCAGCTCCACTTACCATATAGAAGCTCTTTGTAGTTCTACAATTACTGACTGTAGTCCATCTGTTTCTCTGCATACCTTTTTAACCTGCTTTCACCCTGTTCTTCAATGGTCAGAACTCTCCCAGTACCACCACAGAGCAGGTATTATTTAGTTGGTGGATCATTCTCAGCACTGCAGTGACACTGACATGGTGGTGGTGTGTTAGTGTGTGTTGTGCTGGTATGAATGGATCAGACACAGCAGCACTGATTGATTTTCCAAACACCTCAATGTCACTGCTGGACTGAGAATAGTTCACCAACCAAAAGTATCCAGCCAACAGCGCCCCGTGGGCAGCGTCCTGTGACCACTGAGTCTAGAAGGTCTAGAAGATGACCAACTCAAACAGCAGCAATAGATGAGCGACCGTCTCTGACTTTACATCTACAAGGTGAACCAACTAGGTAGGAGTGTCTAATAGAGTGGACAGTGAGTGGACACGGTTTTTAAAAACTCCATCAGCGCTGCTGTGTCTGATCCACTCATACCAGCACAACACACACTAACACACCACCACCATGTCAGTGTCACTGCACTGCTGAGAATGATCCACCACCTAAATAATACCTGCTCTGTGGGGGTCCTAACCATTGAAGAACAGGGTGAAAGCAGGCTAAAAAGGTATGTAGAGAAATAGATGGACTACAGTCAGTAATTGTAGAACTACAAAGTGCTCCTATATGGTAAGTGGAGCTGATAAAATGGACAGTGAGTGTAGAAACAAGAAGGTGGTTTTAATGTTTAATGAGTCTTTGCAATCAGTGCTTTGCTTTATTTAGAAGCATCTTACTTGCTGTTCTTATGGCTGATCCATGAACAGCTTCAGTTACAGCTCACGTGCAAGGGGTTTAAATACTATTTAAACTCAGTGTTTTACAGATCAACTAAAAACACAGTTTAGAGAATTATTTAATATTTTTTAAGGCACCACATTTCAATATATAAAAAATAAAAACAATGCAGCTGTTATTCATACTGCCCCGGGTCACTGAGTCACACAACGGGAAGCAAACAACGCTGACTAATAAAACTGACCTAGTTTGAGCTCGAGGTGTAGTGTGTCAGTCTTGGGGTTGAAAGGTCGTGAGAGCTCTATGCACATCTGAAAGGTCTGTCCTCGGCGAATGATGAGGCTGTCACCATGGTAAAGGTCCGTGTTATGCTCCTGTCGGTTTTGCCCCTTTTTGGACCTGAGCAGGTCTATAGCGCGAACTCTTAGCATGTTATCTGTGAGAGAAGGAAAAAAAATGAATCAAGGTTGAACTTTAAACTACATGTTCCATGAGGCACTGCAGGTGTTTCTTACCATCCATCTCAAGAGCTGCTGCTGATGGAATGTCTTCTGGTACCGAAGTAACAGGGGGTTTGTAATCAGTTTCATCGCTGGCTTGGCGGCAGCAGCACGGGCATATTTTGCTAAACCACTTTCGAAAGCCATTTTCCTTTTTTGTCTCCTCGATCTCGAACTCTGCTTTCTCAGGCTCCTCACTCCATAGTGTGACATCCGGGAAGCGACCAACCAGGGAGTTATTCCTGACCATTTCTACAAAGTCAAAAGAGAAATATGAATAGTACAGAATTATTCTTTTTTCTATTTTATTTATGCATTTTCTCCCAATTTAGCGTGGTCAGTTTGTCTTCCACTGCTGGTGGATCCCTGATTGCAGTCGAGGTGGGTATATTGCTGCTCATGCCTCCTCTGACCCGCACGCAGCCCTTTGTGGAACCCTTTTTCACCCATGCATTCTGCACAGGTGCCTCTCTATCTGCCAATCAGGGTCCTTACACAGTGTTTCAAAACCGCACCCACATAGTCCGGTCATCCCGCGGTAGCAGACCCGTGTCTGCTGCAGACACTGCCAATTATGCACGCTAAATAGCGCCCAGCCGACCTGTGGCAACACCGAGTTTCAAACCGAGGAGTTTAGAATCTCAGTGCTGGTGTGCTAGCGGAATATCCCGCTGCACCACCTGGGCACTCACAGCATTATTATTCTATATACAGTGTATCACAAAAGTGAGTACACCCCTCACATTTCTGCAGATATTTAAGTATATCTTTTCATGGGACAACACTGACAAAATGACACTTTGACACAATGAAAAGTAGTCTGTGTGCAGCTTATATAACAGTGTAAATTTATTCTTCCCTCAAAATAACTCAATATACAGCCATTAATGTCTAAACCACCGGCAACAAAAGTGAGTACACCCCTAAGAGACTACACCCCTAAATGTCCAAATTAAGCACTGCTTGTCATTTTCCCTCCAAAATGTCATGTGATTTGTTAGTGTTACTAGGTCTCAGGTGTGCATAGGGAGCAGGTGTGTTCAATTTAGTAGTACAGCTCTCACACTTTCTCATACTGGTCACTGAAAGTTCCAACATGGCACCTCATGGCAAAGAATTGTTGCGCTACATGAAGATGGCCAAGGCTACAAGAAGATTGCCAACACCCTGAAACTTTTAAAAGAGCAGGGTCCACTCAGAAAAGACCTCGCGTTGGTCGTCCAAAGAAGCTGAGTGCACGTGCTCAGCGTCACATCCAACTGCTGTCTTTGAAAGATAGGCGCAGGAGTGCTGTCAGCATTGCTGCAGAGATTGAAAAGGTGGGGGGTCAGCCTGTCAGTGCTCAGACCATACGCCGCACACTACATCAAATTGGTCTGCATGGCTGTCACCCCAGAAGGAAGCCTCTTCTGAAGTCTTTACACAAGAAAGCCCGCAAACAGTTTGCTGAAGACATGTCAACAAAGGACATGGATTACTGGAACCATGTCCTATGGTTTGATGAGACCAAGATTAATTTGTTTGGTTCAGATGGTCTCAAGCATGTGTGGCGGCAATCAGGTGAGGAGTACAAAGATAAGTGTGTCATGCCTACAGTCAAGCATGGTGTTGGGAATGCCATGGTCTGGGGCTGCATGAGTGCAGCAGGTGTTGGGGAGTTACATTTCATTGAGGGACACATGAACTCCAATATGTACTGTGAAATACTGAAGCAGAGCATGATCCCCTCCCTCCGGAAACTGGGTCGCAGGGCAGTGTTCCAGCATGATAATGACCCCAAACACACCTCTAAGACGACCACTGCTTTATTGAAGAGGCTGAGGGTAAAGGTGATGGACTGGCCAAGCATGTCTCCAGACCTAAACCCAATAGAACATCTTTGGGGCATCCTCAAACGGAAGGTGGAGGAGTGCAAAGTCTCGAATATCCGCCAGCTCCGTGATGTCGTCATGGAGGAGTGGAAAAGCATTCCAGTGGCAACCTGTGAAGCTCTGGTAAACTCCATGCCCAGGAAAGTTAAGGCAGTTCTGGGAAATAATGGTGGCCACACAAAATATTGACACTTCAGGAACTTTCACTAAGGGGTGTACTCACTTTTGTTGCCGGTGGTTTAGACATTAATGGCTGTATATTGAATTATTTTGAGGGAATAATAAATTTACACTGTTATATAAGCTGCACACAGACTACTTTTCATTGTGTCAAAGTGTCATTTTGTCAGTGTTGTCCCATGAAAAGATATACTTAAATATCTGCAGAAATGTGAGGGGTGTACTCACTTTTGTGATACACTGTATATACAGTACCAGGTATTTAGGGTAAATGATGGACTGTGCTTCAAACAGTGTCGTCCCTGTACATTCCGGTTAAATAGAAACCCAAAGCAGCACTTACTTCCAAAAGATCTAATTAAAGGGGAACATTTGGCTGTTTTTATATGAGAAAAGTCTGTTTAATGTGAGGGTTTTGTAAACAATTGCGCAATTGTTTGTGAAAACCATTTATGAGAAAAGTCTTGGGAAAACGAAACCAGTGGCCGCACTGTCTGTACCACGCCTGAAAAGAACTCAGCTATAGTCTCCAAAAGCTTTCCTCTATTAATAATCATGCACCAACACTGATTTTTGGGATTTGAGTTCTCCCCCTTTATAATGACTGATGATCACTGGTCCAGTTTTCTTTCCAGTTCTGGCATTACATTTCTCCATCGACTAATATAAAACAAGCAAACGTGACTGGTCTTGATCAGGGTTGCAGTAAATTCACATGAGGCAGAAATACTTGTCACAAAGCAAGAATTTCCAGCTGTGGCACTGTGCCTATCCCACCACAGATCAATGTCAATAAAACAGCAATTTAGTTTGTTTATTTTAATACTTTAATTTAGATTGTAATCAGATATTGCAATTTAATTAACTATGCGGCTAAAAGTATGTGGACATCCAACCAACAGCTTGTCAGACAACCTGATTCAAAACTATTGCATTAATATAGGTTGACTATCTTTAACTCTCTAACATTCACTATTTTAAAGGATTTTTAAGTGTTTGTGCTTGACTGTGCCTATTCAGCTGAAAGAGCATTTGTGAGGTCAGGCACTGTAGTTGGACAAAGCCTGGCTCTCAGTCAATGTTCCAATTATTGTAATAAAGTATTCAAAAGAGTTAAGTTAGAGTCGATGCAGGCCACTGGAGTTCACACCAAACTTAACAGACTGTGTGTTATTGCTCTTTGCTTTGTGGACAGAGACACAGTCATGCTGAAAAGCCTTTTGTAAACTCTTTATAAACTGTAAAGTTTAATCTTTGTGGATGATATTTTGTGGGTTTATTTATTTTTGGAGGGCTGATTTGTTTTGTCTCATAGTGTAGGCGTCTTTCTCTTTTCTCTACTGTCAGTAGTCCAGCTTTACTTCTACTTTTATTTGACTGGATTAATTCTCTAACACAAAAGTCATTTGTGAGATACTAAAGCTCAGTTAAGTCTCTGACCCACACACTTCCAGCACGCCTACCTCAAACTCATGGTAACCAAGTGAAAAAAGATGTCTCTGAAGATAAACTGGCTTATTATTCAATGTGATTCATTTGTTGATTCAGTAACCAAGGGACAAACCTCTGGTAGATTTGAGAATGTAAAAATTCCTGTGGGGTAGAAACTCTGAGATAAAGACCGAATAGAAGGCAAGTGAAGAAATTAGGATAAATGCTGCCAGACTTTCACTCTTACTGTGTTTCTGGCTTTTTACAGTCATGAGGTCTGTATTCCTGACTGTCTACAAATGTGGAAAATGTTAAGTCTTAAAACAGCACACATTATTTATCTGGATTACCAGAAGTAAATCATGCTTTTAAAACACTATTTCTTCTCAATATGAGAACGTGCCCTTGTGGCATTTTTAAAATAGGGGCTACAGAAAAAGCGACTGAGGTTCATACCAACAAGAACAAGCCAGCTAGCCAGTTTTAGACCGTGTCTAAGATTGGGTTTGGTCAGGTAAGTGCAGTCCTGCATACGCATTACCTCAAAACAACATAGCTATCATACTCAGCATTGCTGTCTATTATAAATCAACCTCACCTAAATGATTCTCAGTTGGTGCTCTAAACCGCTTTAGGCATAACATGGCAGTAACAGGCTTCACCCCAAGCAAGAAGCATGCGCACAGCATGTGTTCAGAACACATTGTTTCTGGACTGTATTAAAGTGAAACGTTACGCCTTGCTTAGAACAACTTCACAGTCAGTTCAGGAGAAGCAGTACAACAGCTCATAGCCATAGGTAGGATCTGAACCAACCCCTTATCAGGACCATATCCTATTTAAACTGTTTAACCTAATGACCTGCAGCAGCACATCAAGGGTCAAGAAATAATCTTCTCTTAATTAAAACAGACTTTTTTTTAAAAATTTCTTTATGGGTTTGTGGGCCAATCTTATTCCAATATCCAAATTAAATATGTAATTTAAGCAAATTATTAGCACATGAAAATGCACTTGTTCACAGAGGTTTAAAAAAACTAATAATTTAGAATTTTAGTAGGTAATCCTTTACTCTCATAACCTTTAGTTTGATATAATTATTATTAATAATGTCATTATGATTTATGGGGCATGATGGTGAATCTGGAACAGTTCTGCACAGGTACATGAGTACATGACCTGGCTTTTGCTCTCACCCAGCATAAAGCAACCCTAAATTATATGACTTATATGAACTAATTTTAGTTATATTTACAATATTATTCAGGTAAATTGTTTCCTTTCTGTTAATGCAGTGAAATGCATGTGGATCCACTCACATGCTCATCTCCACGGTCTGTTATCTATGAAGGGCAGTTGTAGCCTAGCGGTTAAGGTACTTGGCTAGTAATCAAAAGGTCACTGGTTCAAGCCCCACCACTGCCAGGTTGTCAAAGTTGGGTCCTTGAGCAAAGCCCTTAACCCTTAATGGCTTAGACTATGTACTGTCACAGTACTGTAAGTCACTTTGGATATAAGCGTCTGCTAAATGCCTAAAATGTAAATGAACTATTATGGTCGTATTGTTGTTGTTGGTCAGTTTTAATCAATGTATTCGGATCGTGGTTCTGCTCACAGTGTCTTTATGGTTAATTATTTATCTAAATTAATAAGCAGTCAGTTTGCAAACTTGTTTATATGGTGTAACAACTATCTGATTGTAAGAACGTTTTATAATAGCAGTAGGTTCATCATACAGTAGTGAAGATACTTGCGCAATCACACTATCACAGTTTCAGTATCAAGTAAAAATGTAAACTTTGCCTTTAATAACCTGCTTTAAACATTTTTGTTTATACATTTATACCTTCTAAACACACGCAGTCTGCTTAAAGTAATCTCTTTGTAAGTTTTGTTTGAGAAACAAACTAGTCAGACTCATTAATATGAATATAAAGTAGTTCTTACCTGACTGTAGTTTGTGAATCTGTAGTTTGTGAATCTGTGTTTTCTTGCCTGAGAACAGCAGTCGGGTGTAGAAACTCTTACAACTTTTGGTTCTTCCCTCTCTGCTGCATGCCTGAACTTATTTATATATTTATACACACCCTCCACGTCTCCTCCTGCCAAGTCCCTCCCAGTCAGATGTCTACAAACTTGATGCCGAGAGCCTTTTTAGGAGCAAAATGCTGGCTTGGATCTGTACAAATTACAAAATACTAACCATGTCATCCTGATCAGGGTCCTGGTGGAGGACACCCATAGAGCAGGAATACTAGTCTATCACAGTATTCCTAGTCTATAACATTTACATACTTATTTACTCACATGCTCACTCGTCTACTAACAACTAGGGTCAGTTAGAGCATTTAAACCATCATCTGCATGTTTTTGGGAGTTGAGAGAAAAGCAGAAACCCCCCAGACCGGCCTCTCCACAGCTAAAACACTCTCCTTTGCTTTTAGAAGAAATTGTGCAAGCTTTTAGAGTGTGGCTATGAGAATTTGTGCCCATTCAGTCAAAAGATCATTTGTGAGGTTAGGCACTGCTGTTCAAAAAAGATATTAAAAAGGCCTTGCAATGGACATTTTGATTCCATATTAAGTAACTGTAGGAAACACTGCATTTTTAATTTGCATTTGCATCCATACTATGCCAAACAGTACTTTACTGTTTTTGACACCATTTTAACACTCCTAATGGACACTAAATAGCAGAAGGAATGAGGACATCCCTCCTCTTTATTGAGTTTAGGTGTTTTATCCACACCTATTGCTAACAGGTAAATAAAATCCTTTATATAAAATAAATGAAATGCTTCAAACCTTGTGGCAGAGAAGGAGCTTTTGTTCCATCATATCTGTGCAAACTGAGCTTCAAAAATATGTGGTTTGACAAGTTTCATGTAGAGGAACAAGTTTCATGTGGACCGGCACAGAGCCCTGACCCCTAAAGCCTCTGAACACCTTTAGGATAAATAGGTACGGCATTCTTGTCCAACACAAGTGCGGATCTAATAAATGCTCTTTGACTGAATGGGCACAAATGTTCACAGACACATTTTCCAGAAGAGTTGCATACATCCAGAAGGGGGGTGGGAGGAACTCCCATGTTAATCCCAATGGTTTTGTATTAAAATAGACAAAATTATCATCATCAAGTGTCCACGAACACCCACTTGGTCATAACTAAGCCATAAGATTGATCCACAGTGTTTGTATAAAAATTAAAATTGATGTGACAGATATTATTTTGAGTTTCAGAAAATATAATAATGTATAAATATTTAATGTAAGTTTTAATTTGTAAAAAATCAGTCTGTTAGTGTGAGTGTATACCACACTCTCGATGTGTCAGGTTTTACTTGTGAGAATGTGCACTAGAGGCGTGCCAAATGGACAAAGCACAAACACATGCGAATAGCTAACAGCATTCCTGGCCTTCTGGTCTCTTCAGAGATATTTAGGATGTTTGGAAGGGTATTTTGCTGTCTTACCTGTAACTAGTGAGCTAGGTGCTATTACTGGAGTAAACTAAACTGCTGGTTCTGCAAATTACTACAAGCAAACACTTTATTTCATTCAGACTTTGGAAACACAGCATCATCAAGAAATTCATATATACTACTGATTTTATGTATAACTAGAATTATGAAAGAATCCAGCAAGTTGTTTGTAATGATCTTTACACATCACCATATCACGTCACAAATCAGCTAATGAATCAGCTTAGAAAATCTCATGGCTGACAACACTGTTATTGCTTCGAGGTTGTTGCGCAACTGTGAACGCTTGTTAACACCAAACCCCTTCCTGAACACCGTAAGCAGATAATATCACTCAGGTATTTAAACAAGTGAACAAGCATACCTGATTTATCATTCTAATGGAAAGAGTAGTTCATTCTTTAATACTCTGATGACTAACTCAGCAGAATGATGAAACAACATTAGCAGACCAGACCTCACACACAAACTTTAATGGATCTGACAAGTGTACGCCTAATGTTTTTTATCCCATAGCAAGCACAGACATGTGCACGTTCCAATCAGACGCACTCTTACCTTGGCTGGGAGCGAATGACGTCCTTAAGTTGTCTGAGGAGAATTTAAATGACAAATGTGAGTGAAGTGCAGTAACAAGTTGTTACATCCTGGTGAAGACTGTTGTGGAAACCAGAGTGGTGGTGTTAGGATGAGGTCAATGATGACTTCATATTCAAGCTTATTGACATCAGAAGGAAGGGAGAGGAAGCAGCACGTCACTTTTATAGATAATAGGAGAATCATGATGAAAATGAATCATTACTGGGCGGCACGGTGACGCAGTGCAGTGGATAGTGCTGTTGCCTCACAGCATGAAGGGCCGGGGTTTGATGCCCACCCTGTGTCCACATACCTGTATGTTTCCTCCCACAAGTCCAAAGACATGCAGTCAGGCCAGTTGAAGTTGCTAAAATTGCCCTAGGTGTGTGTGTGTATGTGTGTGATGGACTGCCGACCTGTCTGGTGTGTTTCCTGCTTTCGCCCTAAGAATCTGACCCCATGAATGAATGATTGATTTATCTGTAGGTGTTACTCACCTGGAGCAAATAGGGGTTTTGTTGTTCTGTCATCACCCTCATGACTATGTTAAAACACAAGCAACCAGTATACAACTTCTATTAGGTTTTTCCACAGATATAAAACATAATGTAATAAAATTACTATAATATAATCATAGCTTTCCATTTTGGCACAGCAAAGCTCTGAAGCTCTTGTAATTGAACTGTCGGCATGATAATATACAGTCAAATTATAAAAAACCTAGACACGGGGATCAATTACACCAAGATTTTTAATAATCAGAGCCCTTCAGACTACTAACAACACAACAGATGAAACATTATTAAGCCCTCTGTGTGGTGGATCCAGTGTCTTTGGAGCAGGAAAGCTTAATACTCTGCAAGACTGATGTTAAGGACCCCAAATTTAACAGCTGTAAAACATGGTTGTCTTGTGGGATTTATAGAGTAACATGGAAACTCCATCCCTGATAAAATGAAATAATCAGGCCTTAAATAAGCCATTCTGGAGTGTTGGTCTTAAAGAAAATCACTTTCTATATGGCTGATACTACTCAAGTAAACAGGAGATTTTCTCTTAAGCCCCTTAAAATTTTATGAACTTGTTTTTCATTGCTTTCAGTGTCAGAAGGATCAACACTACCACCTCAAAGAAATACATTTCTGACCAAGTAGTAGACTTCAGCCTTTAATATATGCTGTTCTGCATAAGGGAGGATAATCTGACGAGACATTTTGGATCAATATGGCGAAAGAAAAAGATCCCACTGACTTTAAAAGAGTGGTGCATATGTACTGGAGGTACTGATATATCATTCTTGACCATTTTTTTTTTACTAAGCAAGCATGTGAAACATGATCTGATTAATATGATGAAACATATCTATTTAGGAAGTGGGAGTGCTCACTTTCAGGATGACAATGCCTCCATCCAAAGCACACCAGATATAAATATTTATTTTTATTATTATGCAAATCATGTTGTGCCACTAAGAGCCTCCAGAATATTTTTAATATACCTTAACAGAAGTTGTTCTGGTTCAACTCTTTACTGAGACACTGTTTGTATTTTATTTTTCTCTTTTAACTTTGCAGCTTGGTACAATCCGAATCCGAACTTCATTATATATTCATTATGGAGACTTAAGAGGCACCATCCCACAAAATTAAAAATCACTGACCATGGGGACATGTCACAGTACAAACAAATAAATCTACAGGGTGAGTCAAAATTATGTTAACACTTGAATGGCGGAAACCATTTATTCACAAAACATACAGTACTTCACATGTGTAAGATGATTTACAGGACAGTCTCAACCTGTTTGCCATCATGTTCAACACACAGAAACCAGCGAGCAACAGTACCATTTAAAGCCTGGACACACATTTTATGGGGAATAGATCCATTAGTGCTAACATAATTTTGACTCACCCTGTATTGTGCAAATGATAAAACCTACAGTAAAATGGAACTACATCAGATCTTTAGCCATTAGCCATAGCTGACCCATGGGTTTAAATCATGTCCCAACACAAAAACAGCCATATCATAACTGCAAACAGAAAAAGAGTTTCTTCCATTCTATTTTATTGAAGTTAACCCAAAGTATTTAAGTAAAGCATGCATATTCAGTGCAAACATATTCAGTGCAAAAATGTGCAATGTATATAGTGCACATTTAGTACAAAAAGTGCAAACAGAATAGTATACTGATAATCAGAGTACACTGCAACCCAGCCAAATAGATCATGTTAATTACCCATAGATCATAAAATACAGCAAGTTACTGACTTCATTGATAGCCTAGGGCTTTTAATTGTTAATAAAAGTAAATAAAACACCAAATAGAAGTTAAGATAAAATGTCATGAAGCCTGGTAATTGCCGTTATCATGACTTGAGCTCCCTCTTCACAGTGTCTTCACTTTTCTTTGACGCTGATGTCGGCAGAACCGTGAACCTGTCTGAGCTGAGAACAGTCCAGAGTGGCGAGAAGCTTTCGTGGTCCAGGCAGCGTAGGAATAAATTTCTCAGTCAGAGTTACTGACCCCTGGATGCCCACATCACTGCAAAAAAAATGTGCCAGTGTCAAATGCAAATATAAATAACGTGCGTCAGTGTTAGGAACCAAACTGTGAAATTTGACTGGAACAGTGAACAGCAGTGTTTAGATTCAGCTAAGTGCTGAGGTCAGTTTAAACTGGCCAATGAGTATTTTGTCCAGCTAAAAGTTTATGAAAATAAATGAGTAAAAATGTCTAAATTCCAAAACCAGGGTCTAATAAAATACACTATATGAACAAAAGTATTGGGACACCCCTACTTATTATAGAATCTACGTGTTTCAGCGACAGCAGTTGCTAACAGGTGTAATAAATCATATAAGGGAAATGATATGTTTCCAACTTTGCAGCAACAGTTCAGGGAAGGCCTTTATTGTGCACAAAGCAGGGTATATAAAGACATGAAGAAAAGCTCAAGAGTCCTGCACAGAGCCCTGACCTCACTGGCCACACTGAACAGCTTTGAAATGAACTGGAACATCAACTGAGACTTTCTTGACCAACATCAGTGCCCAGCCATATTAACATTTTTTTGGCTGAATGGGCACAAATCCCTACAGATATAATTCGATGTCTTGTGAGAAGCCTTCTAATGTTATGGCTGCTGTTAAAGCTGAAACGATTACAGAGGTCACTCTATTTTAATAATATTAGTTTTTGAAATGGTGCGTCCAACACGCTCATGATCAGGTGTCCAAATACTTTTGGGCATATAGTGTGTGTGTGTGTGTGTGTGTGTGTGTGTAGCAAGCTTACCCGTAGGAAATCTCTCTGGTTAACAGCAAGCCCAGTCCTTCAATGCGGAACTTGACATTGGTCAGCACGCGTTGCAGAGGGTTCTTAAATTTGATTGTAGCTGAAATCTCTTTCCCCACCACAGCGTCGCCTACAGGCTGTAGGAAGAATCACATACGCGGTTGGGTTACAATTTAATAAGCGAGTAGCCTGGTGTTAAATTGCATCTGTACTCACAAGCTATAAAACATATACTATATGAGTAAAGTTCAAGTATTTCATCCACATTCAATAGCTAACAGACTTGTAAAAGCAGCTATATACACCAATCAGCCATAACATTAAAACCACCTCCTTGTTTCTACACTCACTGTCCATTTTATCAGCTCCACTTACCATATAGAAGCACTTTGTAGTTCTACAATTACTGACTGTAGTCCATCTGTTTCTCTACATTTAAAACCTGCTTTCACCCTGTTCTTCAATGGTCAGAATCCCCACAGGACCACCTCAGAGCAGGTATTATTTAGGTGGTGGATCATTCTGTGACACTGGCATGGTGGTGGTGTGTTAGTGTGTGTTGTGCTGGTATGAGTGGATCAGACACAGCAGTGCTGCTGGAGTTTTTAAATACCGTGTCCACTCACTGTCCACTCTATTAGACACTCCTACCTAGTTGGTCCACCTTGTAGATGTAAAGTCAGAGACGATCTCTCATCTATTGCTGCTGTTTGAGTTGGTCATCTTCTAGACCTTCTAGACTCAGTGGTCACAGGTCGCTGCCCACGGGGCGCTGTTGGCTGGACATTTTTGCTTGGTAGACTATTCTCAGTCCAGCAATGACAGTGAGGTGTTTAAAAACTCCATCAGTGCTGCTGTGTCTGATCCACTCATACCAGCACAACACACACTAACACACCACCACCATGTCAGTGTCACTGTAGTGCTGAGAATGATCCACCACCCAAATAATACCTGCTCTGCGGTGGTCCTGTGGGGGTCCTGACCATTGAAGAACAGGGTGAAAGGAGGCTAACAAAGCATGCAGAAAAACAGATGGACTACAGTCAGTAATTGTAGAACTACAAAGTGCTTCTATATGGTAAGTGGAGCTGATAAAATGGACAGTGAGTGTAGAAACAAGGAGGTGGTTTTAATGTTATGGCTGATCAATGTATATACTTCAAACATTTTTGGAAGGCTCTATCCTCTTCCAGTATGACTGTGCCAACTTTGTAAAAACAAGGTCAAGGCTTGACATGGCTTGACAGGTTTTGTGTGAAGGAATTTCAGTGGCCGGCACAGAGCCCTGACTTCAATCCCAATAAACACATCTGGAATGATTTGGATCATCGTTTGTGGGCCAGGCTTTTTAGCAACATCAGTGCCTGACCTCATAAATACTCCTTTGACTCAATGGGAACAAATTCTTACAGACACACTTGGAAATCTCCCAGTCATCCATGATATTCCCATGGTTTAGAATCAGACAGTCCATATAGGGTTAAACAGATTAACAAGTAACAAGCATAAGATGTTAGAAGAACGTTAGAATTTTAAAGCCACTTACAACGATGCTGAGGTTTGGAGTGCGCATGCGGAAGTTGAACTGCGTTGCCAAAATTTGCTTGGTCTCACCGACTCGTCCTGACAGGTTGAGCATCAGGGCCGCCTGGTCCACCAGCTTCCCCTTATAGTCCTCATAATGAAGGGTCCAAACCTGAGTCTGGACTATAGAGAGATTAAAAAAGACACATAATATCAAAACTCTACATAATCTGAGGTCAGTTATTACCTGATCCTGAAAACACAAATCCCACTAACACATTTAAATTTAAAATATCTAAAAATATTGTATTTAAATGCATATTTAAATGCAGGCGCTATCAATCACAATCGCTATCAGGCGCTATCTCGGGCAATCCCAGAAGCAAAGCGTGCACACGGCCAGAACATCCACAGCCACTTCCAGAACAGCGGTGACACACGGCGCTTGTGGCAGGGCATCCAGGCCATCACCAACTACAGGACGACTCCACCCGTCTGTGACAGTGATGCCTCCCTTCCAGATGCGCTGAATGACTTCTACGCTCGGTTCGAGGCGCAGAACAACATGTTGGCGAAGAAGATAACCCCACCTTGTGACGACCAGGTGCTTCGTCTCACCACAGCGGACGTGAGGAGCACTCTGCACAGAGTCAACCCACGGAAGGCTTCTGGACCAGACAACATTCCTGGCCGAGTGCTCAAAGGATGTGCAGACCAGCTGGCAGATGTATTCACTGACATCTTCAACATCTCCCTGAGCAGCGCCATCGTTCCAACGTGCCTCAAGACGACCACCATCGTACCCGTGCCAAAGAAGTCATCTGTGTCATGCTTCAACGACTATCGTCCCGTAGCACTCACGCCTATCATCACGAAGTGCTTCGAGAAACTAGTCATGAGGCATATTAAGACACTACTGCCTCCCACCATGGACCCACTGCAGTTTGCGTACCGTCCTAACCGCTCAACGGATGACGCCATATCCACTACACTCCACCTGGCTTCTACACACCTGGACAGAAAGAACACTTACGTCAGGATGCTGTTCATAGACTTTAGCTCAGCATTCAACACCATCATTCCTCAGCATCTAATTGGAAAGCTGAGCACGCTGGGCCTGAACACCTCTCTCTGCAACTGGATCCTGGATTTCTTGACTGAGAGACCTCAGTCCGTCCGGATCGGTAAGAACACCTCCAGCACCACCACACTGAGCACCGGCGCTCCCCAAGGCTGTGTGCTCAGTCCACTGCTGTTTACTCTGCTTACGCACGACTGTACAGCAATGCACAGCTCGAATTCCATCGTTAAGTTTGCAGACGACACAACTGTGGTGGGACTCATCAGCAACAACGATGAGTCAGCGTACAGAGAGGAGATAACCAGTCTAACAGACTGGTGCCAAGTCAACAACCTGTCTCTGAACGTGGATAAAACCAAAGAGATGGTCATTGACTTTAGAAAGACACTAAGGGACCACTCCCCACTGCACATCGACGGCTCATCTGTTGAGATCGTCAAGAGCACCAAATTTCTCGGTGTTCATCTGGAAGAGAATCTCACCTGGACCCTCAACACCAGTTCCATCACCAAGAAAGCCCAGCAGCGTCTCTACTTTTTGAGAAGACTGAGGAAAGCTCATCTGCCACCCCCCATTCTCACCACGTTCTACAGAGGAACAATCGAGAGCATCCTGAGCGGCTGCATCACTGTCTGGTTCGGAAATTGTACTGCGTCGGTCCGCAGGACTCTCCAGCGAGTAGTGAGGACAGCTGAAAAGATCATCGGGGTCGCTCTTCCATCTCTCACGGACATTTTTAACACCCGCTGCATCCGCAAAGCTCTAAGCATTGTGGACGATCCAACCCATCCATCACATGGACTTTTTACTCTGCTCCCGTCTGGGAGACGATACCGTAGCATCCGGACTAACACAACCAGACTGTGTAACAGTTTTATCCCACAAGCAATCAGACTCCTCAACTCAGTACTGTAACAATTTCCTCCGGAAATTTTTCTGCTGCCACACACTGAACTATATTGACACTGTTAGACTGTTTTTACCTGTTTATTCAAATATTGAAAAAGTATTTTTATATTTTTGCACCTTATTTACTTCTTAGGCACCTTATCTCCATTGCCAATTTACTGTTTATTCAAATATTGAAAAGTCTTTTTGTATTTTTGCACCTTATTTACTTTTTAGGCTCCATTGCCAATTTTACGCTGCTAATGTACAACATGTCACTACCTCATGAACCATTGTACCATCTATTCACCATCATGTACTAACACTTGTCTTTAGTCCTGTCTTCTAATTACTTGTTTAGATTAGGGATAATTAGGAATATCTTTTGTAGTTATTTATTATAGGATTTTTTGTATTTATTGTTGTACACTGTTTTGTATTTACACTGTTTTGTCTTGCACTTTTTGTATCGTGTTACACCGTGATCCTAGAGGAATGCTGTTTCGTTTCAATATGTACTTGTATGTAGCTGAAATGACAATAAAACCTCTCTGACTCTAACTCTGATCAGCCAGAAGAGGTCGTAATTGCAGCAGTTATGAGGAATCATTGTTCTTGTAGACGCCCAACCTGCCGGTAGCAGAGCTGAGATTCAGACTCACAAGTTCGAGATGTCAGTTCTGATGTGCTAGCGTATTTTACTGCTGTAAACCAAGTAAATATTTCTGAAGAATATTTGGTTTATTTTAGTTTGGTTATTCATTAAAGTATGTGTTTTGCTTTTATAATTGTACTTAAAGATAGACCAGTAACATAGTAAATGCAAATTTACACATTTAATGACTACAGTGCAAATTCACGGCATACTCGTTGTACTTAGAAACACTATCGCATATATAGGGCCATCTACAGGCCATTCTTAGTATTACTGGTTGAATTGGTTGAACTAAATTGCATAAACATCATCCTTTAGGACAAAATCTCTCACCTTCTTTGGGGTTAAGCTTCACTGCCAACTGATCCTGCTTTAAGGTGCCCTTTAGGACTCCCGTGTAATACATAACTGCCACCTGGATGTACAGAGTGGTACTGCGATGCTCAGAGCTGCCATTCTTCACAGTGATGAACAGCTTGGCATCTTCGCCCACCTCTGGCCCCTCCTTGTTCACTGAGATCTCTACGGTGACATCCTTGGCTGTGGCAGGGCAGTAGAGGTTAGGCTTGGAACCGTAGAGGGAGGCAGTTTCCACACAGATTCGTTCTTCCTCAGACCCTGTGAAAGATGTTGATAAAAGCTTTCAACACTTCAAACCCAGTGAGACTGAAATGAGAAGGCGTATCTTATGCTGGTCCATTGAAGGGCACCAAACCCCTTACCCATTCTCGTAGTTACTCAAACCATGCTTTATAAGCAGCATGTTGTTTTGAGTTCTCATGTCCAGTATATTGGAAAGCCGATAGCTTAACAGTGCAGCCATCTATGGTTGTGTTCCAATACATAACATTCATTCATTCATTCACTCATTCATTCATTGTCAGTTTTACCATCGCTTTAGCTTATTAAGGGTTGCGGTGGGTTCAATTCACCGGGCGAAAGATAGGAATGGAAGAATAGAATGCCTTTATTTGTCATATATACATATACAGATGTACAGTACAACGAAATTATTTCTTCGTGTATCCCAGCTTGTTTGGAAGCCCCTGGAGCAGAGAGGGTTAAGGGCCTTGCTCAAGAGCCCAACAGTGGCTGCATGGCAGAGCTGGGATTTAAACTCTCAACCTTTCAGTTGATAGCCCAAAGCTCTACCCACTAGGCTACCACTGTCCCCCCCGGACAGGTTTCCAGTCCATCACAAAGCAAACACAAGAGTAATTTTTAGTAGCTCCAGTTAACCTGACCTCATGTCTTTGGACTGTGGGAGGAAACCGGAATTCTTTGAGAAAACCCACTTAGACACAAGGAGAACATGCAAACTCCACACAGCCTGCTCCACCTAGAGATCAAACCCAGGACCTTCTTACTGTGAGGCAACAGTGCTACTCACCGAGTGTCATAACATTATGTACTAAATACATGCCAAATTAATATAGCACTATTCGTGTCATTACTATTTTCAATACTCTGGGTACACTTAATGTGGTTCAAGACAAGAGCATTAAATAATTAACTGATGGGAGTCAGTAAACCTTTAAAAGAAAGATGCTGAGTCTTTACCTTCTGGGTGTTTGTAGAGGTGTGTTATGTCCTCTCTCTTGTCCAAGCCAACGGCCTTGGTGCTGATGCAATGGCCCACAACATTCTTTTCACAATCAATCTGAGTGAAAGAGTTGTTAGCTTTCTTCTGCCAGTAGAGTCGGTCACTGTTGACCTATAAAGCAAATTCAGACAGCTATTACTGCTTTACCCTGTACAGATAGTAAATAATTGTGTAATACTGATAGACATTCTGATTTCTTCTATCTTCTCTGTTAAACCAGGTCATCAATCATTAGGATTTGACAGAGGACACCATCATGGAGTGTTTACACATGATGAAACAATTTGATAGAATAAAGCACCAGACAGGCCCATCGCTGCAGTTACACTCAAGTTCAGACAGTACGTCAGATGTGGCTCTTTACTCAGGCTGTCATATCTTAACTTCTATGGCAATTAAAAAAAATCGAGGTGAGGAACAATTTGGTGATCTGATGTTCTTTTAATAATTGGTGGTTAACTGTCCCATCCTTCATTTGCTTTCTTCTCTCTCTTATACCATCCCACGATTACTCCTGTGTGGCTGACACCCAGGCCGATGTTCAGTGTGGAAAAGTGCCATTTACCTTGTGATTGCATTATGTGTACTAAACTTTATAATACAGCCCACTGCTAATAGTCCCAGTTTGGGTACTTATTCCAGCAATTTACCCAAACCTCACATACCAACATAACACTATCATTATCAGACTAACGTCAGAGAAACTGGTACATGCTGGTACATGGATGCAGTAAACAGAAAACGTGTCCTTACCTCAGCAAACACAAAGGGGGCATCATATTTGAAGAAGACCTGTCCCTGACGGACGGCTGCTACAGGTGTGGGGCCACAACGGAAAAAGCCCAGACTTGTTTCTTGAGGAGTGGCATCCACCACCTGCCAGCCACCCATGCCAACTGGAAGATCAGGACGGGACATCCAGCTTTCATTCCATACATGAAAGTTCCTGCAGTCATAGTAATCATGTTAGTAAATAACTAAATAAAGGAAGACTAATCCCCCTGGTTTTGTTCTGTCCTGGTTAAGATTATTAACGTCGGTGTTAAGTCTGGTGCACAGGGAGGAGAAACATGTCCTGATTCGTCTGATTGATGGATCACAATGAAGCAAAAATTCAACTGATGTAGTAGTGAACGCTGGCCAAGATTCAAACCTCTGTGTCACAATTTGTGGTTACGCTTTCATAACTGATTTTGTAATGCATATCATCAAGGAAAATAAGGTGTTCAGACTATTTTGAGATATTATATCTCATCAAAACTCAGCTCTGGCTGGGCTCCTGTACGGACAATGATTGGCTCGTCTCAACAGAGACCAGGGTTTGTAAGGTTTAAAGCTGGCAAATAATGCATTGGGCAACACAGTAGGCTAAGAGTTTGGCATGTTTTCCTGCCAAAAACCCTGTCAATGTGGGTTTCTTTTAGCTGTCCTTGATAGTAGGTGGATTGGCTACAACACATTGCCCTGAAGTGTTTGTGCACAACTATGGCATTTATCACATAAAGTGGAAAAGCAGAATCAGGCTTCTACCACAAAAAATACACAATTAGACTCAATTCAGTGGATGTTTACGTACGATATGTAGTTTCACTGTTGTACTGACAGATAGCATGTTCACATTGACACTTCTTTGTCCTTCAACATCTGCCAGTAAAACATTACTATTACATGTCCATTGTCCATCACGAATGAGGCATAAAGCTAATCACTACTCTTTATACCCAACATAAAGTGTGTTAAACAGCTGTAATGTCAGTCCAAAATCTCCAGGGGTGTGAACTGGGTTAAGATCAGGTGACAGCAAATATCACTTAATATAATTTATATAATTTTTATTCTTAGAATTATTCAGCGGCTCCTCATGCCCTAAAAATAGGGCAAGATCCTATTCTATATAGCCAGTTCTTGGAAGGGTCTGGGTTTGATTCCCTGCTGGATGTTTTCCCTGTGTTTGCATTGATTTTCTCCAGGTGCACCGGTTTCCTTGCACAAACCTATAGACATAGCCAAATAGAGCTACTAAAAATTGCCCTTGAAGAGTGTGTGTGTGTGTGTGTGTGTGTATGTGTGTTTGCTAGGGCAGTTAAAGTACTAGCAGGTAAAGTACTGAACTAGTAATCGAAAGGTCGCTGGTTCAACCCCCACCGCTGCCAGGTTGCCAATGATGGGACCTTGAGCAAGGCCCTTAACACTTTTTCACATATCCCAGCTTGTTTTGGAAGCTGGGGTCAGAGCGCAGGGTCAGCCATCATACGGCGCCCCTGGAGCCAAGAGGGTTAAGGGCCTTGCTCAAGGGCCCAACAGTGGCAGCATGGCAGAGCTGAGATTCAAACTCTCAACCTTTAGATTGATAGCCCAAAGCCCTACCCACTAGGCTGCCACATTTTACAAAATCAAAAATTTTTAACCATAAAAATAAACATGCACCAACTCTACCTATGAGATAAGATTCCTTTATTGATCCCCACGGGGGAAATTTAAGAATATATAAAGATGTGAAAAAGTGTATGGCAGTACCAGATAGAATCGTTGTTGAGCCTCTCGATTGGACTCAGGTTCTCATCCAAATACACATCGATGGTCAAGGAATTGTCGGTATCGTGGGCGGAACTGAAGTTTGTGACGCTGCGGGTGGGAATGCCTAAACACCTGAGAACTGAAAATGATAAAAGAAAGCTGGTTAAAATTAATCAGTCAACTACAAGAATCAAACCAACAACAAGTGCTGTAATATATCAATAACAATCGTATTAATAGAGGCTTAACAGAGAGAGAAGAGTCGTTGCTGCACAGCTCCAGCACTCACCGCCTTCTGTTGTTGATTGTGCTTAGGGTTAGGATGATTTAGCATGTTCTCTTTGTGTCTGCATGGGATTTGCTTGTGTTTGCCCCAAAGTGTGAGTAAATATGAATAAGTGCCCTGCATTAAACTAGCACCCTGTTTAGGGTAGATTACTGCCTTGTGTCCAGTGTTTCTGTTATAGGCTCTGGACTCACCATGACCCTGACAAAGATACGTTTGTAGCACGGTCGCCTCACGGCAAGAAGGTCCTGGGTTTGATCCCCAGGTGGGGCGGTCCAGGTCCTTTCTGTGCGGAGTTTGCATGTTCTCCCCGTGTCTGTGTGGGTTTCCTCCGGGTGCTCCAGTTTCCTCCCACAGTCCAAAAACATGCAGTCAGGTTAATTGGAGGCACTCAGTTGCCCTATAGGTGATTGGGTGTGTGTGTGTGTATGTGTGTCTGCCCTGCGATGGACTGGCGCCCCATCCAGGGTGTTACCCTGGAGTGGGCCTTGCGCCCATTGAAAACACCTGGGATAGGCTCCAGCACCACCCCACCCCCCTCGTGACCCTGATTGGATAAGCGGTTAAGAAAGTCAGTGACTGAGTGCATATTTGGCAGCACAGTATGCAGTCTGATTAGCAAGGTAGCTAGCATGTTAGCAGTTACAGTGCCTTGCAAAAGTATTCAGCCCCCTTGAACTTTTCAACCTTTTGCCACATTTCAGGCTTCAAACATAACGATATGAAATTGTAATTTTTTGTGAAGAATCAACAACAAGTGGGACACAATCGTGAAGTGGAACGAAATTTATTGGATATTTTAAACTTTTTTTAGAAATAAAAAACTAAAAAGTGGGGCGTGCAATATTATTCAGCCCCTTTACTTTCAGTGCAGCAAACTCACTCCAGAAGTTCAGTGAGGATCTCTGAATGATCCAATGTTGACCTAAATGACTGATGGTAACATAAACATCTCAAGGAGCACTGTGCAAGCGATCATATTGAAATGGAAGGAGTATCAGACCACTGCAAATCTACCAAGACCCGGCCGTCCCTCTAAACTTTCAGCTCAAACAAGGAGAAGACTGATCAGAGATGCAGCCAAGAGGCCCATGATCACTCTGAATGAACTGCAGAGATCTACAGCTGAGGTGGGAGACTCTGTCCATAGGACACAATCAGTCGTACACTGCACAAATCTGGCCTTTATGGAAGAGTGGCAAGAAGAAAGCCATTTCTCAAAGATATCTATAAAAAGTCACCTGGGAGACACACCAAACATGTGGAAGAAGGTGCTCTGGTCAGATGAAACCAAAATCGAACTTTTTGGCCACAATGCAAAACGTTATGTTTGGCGTAAAAGCAACACAGCTCATCACCCTGAACACACCATCCCCACTGTCAAACATGGTGGTGGCAGCATCATGGTTTGGGCCTGCTTTTCTTCAGCAGGGACAGGGAAGATGGTTAAAATTGATGGGAAGATGGATGGAGCCAAATACAGGACCATTCTGGAAGAAAACCTGTTGCAGTCTGCAAAAGACCTGAGACTGGGACGGAGATTTATCTTCCAACAAGACAATGATCCAAAACATAAAGCAAAATCTACAGTGGAATGGTTCACAAATAAACGTATCCAGGTGTTAGAATGGCCAAGTCAAAGTCCAGACCTGAATCCCATCGAGAATCTGTGGAAAGAGCTGAAAACTGCTGTTCACAAACGCTCTCCATCCAACCTCACTGAGCTCGAGCTGTTTTGCAAGGAAGAATGGGCAAAAATGTCTGTCTCTCGATGTGCAAAACTGATAGAGACATACCCCAAGCGACTTGCAGCTGTAATCGCAGCAAAAGGTGGCGCTACAAAGTATTAACGCAAGGGGGCTGAATAATATTGCACGCCCCACTTTTCAGTTTTTTAATTCTAAAAAAAGTTTAAAATATCCAATAAATTTCGTTCCACTTCACGATTGTGTCCCACTTGTTGTTGATTCTTCACAAAAAATTACAATTTCATATTGTTATGTTTGAAGCCTGAAATGTGGCAAAAGGTTGAAAAGTTCAAGGGGGCTGAATACTTTTGCAAGGCACTGTAGCTCAGAAAGATTGTAAAGCGAGATAGATTACTGACAAACATTTAAATGCATGTTAAAGACTTGATTTAGTACCACTACTTTACTTTTAAACTAGTTGAACTGGAAGTAATGTGTTGACTGCTAAAATTCAAACACCACAAAATTAGTCTTTTCAGAACTAGTCACAAGGTTACACTCAACTTTAACTGCAAATTTCCAGTGAAATGTGGCTGTACCTGTGGTGGTGACCCCAGAAAATACCCAACACTGTCCGTATTTGACAGGCGAGCCTTTATTTGTGTGGTACTGCCTCAGGATATCCACACTACCACTCCAGGCTGTAGGGGAGGTCCCATCCGCGTAGTCGTTCGACCAGTTACCTTCCAGCACGCCCCCCTCATCGGGAGAGTTGATCTTGCACAAAAAATAAGATACATTTAGAGTAACAATGGATTGACATTACAATTCAACCTTCAGCATTTTTGGCTGTAATGTGCACTCACCATGGCTGAAACAACCCTGGCAATGTTAGTAGGGTTTCCCCACCCTACACCGAAAGTTCGACTGCGTTCCAGTACAAACAGACATGCTTCCAGAACCCCTTCAACAAACTGCAAAGAGGGTAAAAGATACACAGCAGCCTTCAGTATACAGATGTACTTACATACAAGATATTATTATCATGTGTCAGTATATCATTTTAAATCAAGGATAAAAAGATTTATAATATTATTATCATTCGTCATGTTGTACTCTAATTCAGTAATGGCCAACTGAAGAATCATCTCTCGTTTGCCGCTGATGCCACCCCCACCCCCGATTGAGGAGGCTAAGGCTCAGGCGGACCACAGAATCATGCACAGAGAGCTACGCACTGCCATCCGTGATCAGCCACCCCCTTGCAGGCATCTTGATTGGCCAGCAGAGGCCGCACTTGCACCAGCGCCTTAGAACCCATTGTTCCCAATCGTGTGTCTGTCTAGGTGCCCGGTCGGCTGATAGCAGAGCTGATATTTGAGAGCTAGAGATCCCAACTGGTGAACAAGATATTATTATTTGAGCCTTAATTTTCCCAACCACTTAATTCTGGTTGGGGTTGCTGTGAGCCTGGTGTCACCTGGAAACACTGAGTGGAAGGAGCACAGCTTGGGATATTACATGGCAACACAAACCTATCAGGAGGACACAACGAGACAAGGAGAAAATACAAAATTCCTCACAGACAATGACAGAAGACAAGGATCAAACCCAAGTCCAGAGGACTCATGTGGTTTTGCAGCTTTGTCTACAGTGCCTCTACCATCACAGTTCCTGGGTGCAAGGCAGGACCACCCTGTACAGGGTATAAATCCTTTGCGGAGCTTCAGCCATCCCCCCTTAGACATAGCCACTCATGTTTATGTAGAAACCCAGCTAGCCGATAGTGCTGCTGAGATTTGAACCCAGGTCTCAGCGGTGGTAAGCTAGAGTAATAGACCACTTGGACACCCGAGCATCCATATGATGAGGAATACCTGTCCAAAATTCCATGTTCTAGCTCCAATCTGATATTCGGTTCCGTAGTACAGCCTCCCGACATCGTTCAGAACGTACTCGTTCCTTTCATCTTCATTTTCCAAATACACCGAGTCATCTGAAGGTTACAGACACATTTATTAAAAGCTGTGATTTTTAAAGGTTTTTAAGGATGACATGAATCATAATTTTTCTCTCTTGTGCTGACCTTCACACCAGGGGTTAAACAGCATGTAGATGTCATTTTCAGGCTTGATAGTCGATTTGCTGAACCCTTTTGGGCTCACTGTTTTTATGATTAATTCATATCGACCAATCTGAGCAGTTGGCAGGGAGTTCACCAACAGTTTAATTTTGTTGCCGTTCTGTTCGACAATCTTGGCCCCCCAGCTATTGTTCTGCAACACGTTAACTAGAGGAACAATCACTAGTGTTCCCCTTGATATCATTGGCAAAGGACCTGTAACACACAGAGAAAAGTGAGTTTCTATACTTACAGCAGCAAATATGAACCCGATCAATAAATAAATTTCATATAAATTACTTTCATATCAGTGTATGTGTCTAATAAATGAGTTAAATTACAAATAAAACTGACCCAGTCTGAATTCAAGTTCTATTTTGTCTTTCTTGAAATCAATCGGTCTAGAGAACTCGATCCACATCTGGAAGGTCTGCCCTCGACGTATGATGAGGTTTTTACTATCATAGCGGTCGGTGTGATGCTCCTTCCGGTTTGGACCTGTTTTAGACTTGAGGAGGTCTATAGAAACAACCGCTAGCTGATTACCTGAGAGAGAGAGAGAGAGAGAGAGAGAGAGAGAGAGATAAATGATCATGTGTTCCATAGACTGGATCAGGTGTTTTAAAAGCAGCTAAAGCTTAAACATCTGCAGGAGGACATTGGTCTACACTAAATATAAATATGTGATGTCCGAGCACAAAAAAACCCCACAAACATCCATGATGCCCAGCTTCCAGCAGCTCTTTGCACTTACTGTTGGTGTTAGTGGGCGCTGGTGGTTTATTGGTTGTTGTTCCTGTCTCCATCATCTCTAGAATTGTGCCAGGGAATCGGCCAATCAGGTAACTACTTCTGACAGTTTCTACAGACATGCTAAAGAAGACAGTAAAGGAAAGATGAAGATCACACAGTTCCAAGTAAAAAGCCATCCTAGATATATTTTTTATTTTTGATGAAATGTAAGTGGTTTAGGATCTTGTGACTGTGAATGCTAAAGCGTGTGGTTTGCGTTATTTTTTTAAATCATCACACCATTTATTATTCTCGTTTCTTGTTGATTGAGGCAGCATCATCCTTCAAGAATCCACTTCCATTTAAGTAGAAATAAAATACTGTACATTTACAGGGAACCAAACCATGTCAAAACCCCCACACAACATTGGTTTATTGTTTCCTTATCCATATACTCATTTTTTAATTTAATTTGTCACCTTTAATGTATTTAAACATGGGCAGACTGGTGGCGTACTTGAGTGAATGGTACACAGTAACCTGGTTTCTGTGAACTTGGTTGAATAAAAGTATTGGAACACCCCTTCTAATTTTTTTAATTCATGTGTTTCAGTCACAAATCAATTATGTAAAGGAACTTCTATGCTTCCAACTTGGCAGCAACAGTTTAGGGAAAGCTTTTCCAGTTCCAGCATGACTGTGCCCCTATGCACATGCAAGTCTTTAAAGACATGAAGAAAAACAAGTATCCTGCACAGAGCCCTGACCTCAGCCCCACTGACCAACTTTGGAATGAACTGGAACATCAACTGAGGCTTTCTTGACCAGCACCAAAGTCTATTTTAATACCATTTCTTTTTGAAATGGGATGTCCAACAAGCTTATGGTCAGATGTCCACACACTTGGTCATATAGTGTATTAGAGATCCACACTCACCAATAGGTGAAATTTAGAGTAGCCAGTGTGATATGAGTAAACTCACAACAACGAGGAAACAACCTCCCCCTGGCAGTAACTCACATGGATAAATCACTGTATTTTAAAAATGTAGAGAAACCTGCCCTACTAATGCCAGACATATCTGAGGGTCTGGCAGGCTGTAGCATGCTCAATGCCAGCACCAATCTGACCCACATGTTACTTAAGTGCTATGTGATTAATCTGTCGTAGAGATTACAAGATAAACCTCATTTTCATTATAAACAGGACGAAGGTGTGGCACAACAAAAGGGGCTCATTTTTTGGGCTTGGTACTATTTAACTTTAAGAATATGGTCACGTGAACACCAAACCACACCATGAAGGATCTTCTAAAGGTTTAAAATGTAGGTTTGGTTAGGTTAGGTTAGGTTAGGTTAGGTCATTCAGATTTTATTTATTAAACTTTCTGGATCTTTCCTGTCATGAATACAATTGATTGTGTGTTTGAGCTCAAGCGTTAAATATACAGTATATGGGTAAAAAAACAATAAACGAATGCTGTGTGGGGTATTTTGTTGACATGGTTTGGTTCCCTGCAAATCATTACCATGTACTTCATTTCTATTTAAATGGAGATGGATTGTTAAGGATGGGGCTGCCTCAATCAACGAGAATAATGGCATGATGGCATGATGATTAAAAAAATACCACAAATCATATCCTTTAGCATTCACAGTCACAAGAATCCAAACCACTTAAATTTCATTAACCACTAAGTGACAGCATGTCTATCATCTCGTCGATACTATGCCAAGGGGGAGTGGCTCAACACCTTTGAGTTGGTTCAACTGGATTTATTTGGCAGCGTTTGTAACATTACTACATTATTACTGTTTTTATTACAGGTGAAAAAAGTTAGGCATTGCAAACTAACAACACTGTACCAAATGTATCTCTTCATCACAGCGCCTGTTAGTGGGTGGGATATACTGTATTAGGCAGCAATGAACATTTTATCCTCAAAGTTGATGTTAGAAGCAGGAAAAATGGGCAAGCGTGAGGATCTGAGCGAGTTTTACGAAGGCCAAATTGTGATGGCTAGACGACTGGGTCAGAGCATCTCCAAAACTGCAGCTCTTGTGGGGTCTGCAGTGGTCAGTATCTGTCAAAAGTCGTCCAAGGAAGGAACAGTGATAAACCAGCGACAGGGTCATGGGCAGCCAAGGCTCATTGATGCATGTGTGGTCCGATCTAACAGACGAGCTACTGTAGCTCAGATTGCTGAAGAAGTTAATGCTGGTTCTGATAGAAAGGTGTCAGAATACACAGAGCATCACAGTTTGTTGCTTGTGGGGCAGCAAAAGGGGGACCAACACAATATTAGGAAGGTGGTCATAATGTTATGCCTGATCGCTGTATGCTATGTAGTGTTTTATTGACAGTGGAACTGGTTCATTACATAAGAAAGTCTTTGGATTTTGGATGTATTTGGGTGTTGCAGCAGAGCAAATCACACACCAACACTTGTTTTGGATTGGCGACATTGGGCTAAAACCAAGCTTTTGAAATCATCTGATCTTAATCTAAGTGATGTGGATTGTACTAAATGTCGTTATTATTATATTACAATATTTTTGTTAAGTAAAATATTAAAATAACTAAAAGACAATGAAATATCAGAATACATGTAATCAAAACATACAGTGAGTGCACAGCAAGGGATTTTGGGAATCTGTGTAACCTGCTTAACATTACTAGACCAATGGAACATCAGGCTGAACTTAAACTCTGTGGTGAGCTGAGTGGTAACGGGCAAGATGCTCAGTAAATTAAAGCAAAAAAGCAGTGCTCAAAAGCAAAAAGAAAGGCGTGAGGCCCATGAGCTCCTAGTTACGCCACTGTACCCAACCATAAATAAAAATCTTAAGACAAGGTATAGTACAAGCATTGTGCCCTTGACAGACTTTCACCCTGTCCAGCATGTATTTCTGCTTTATCCTGGTGAGCCTCATGGTGTAGCCTTGGGCCCATCCCAAAACACAAGTCCATTACAACACAACACAATCAAACGTTCACCCACTTATTCTCACCTGAAGCAGGTGAGTTTAGAGCAGCCAGTCATGTAAACCCCTTATAGACAGGTAACCGAGGCGAGGACGGACGGCTCTCTGGTCCCAGGTGTTGGAAAACAATTTATAAACTTAAGGTAACAAACTTAAAACAGGCAGAGTCTCTCTTACCTGAGCGTAGTCTCTGGATGTGTCCCGGTGTGATGATAGCAGTCTAGTGTACCTTTTATCTCAGGTGCTGACAGCTCTCCCGCTCGCCTTTTATATTTACACACACGCCCATCTCCTCGTCTCGCCAGTGGGTGTGAGCGGTGTCATTTTTAATCACCAAGACTTTTAATTCCACCCAATTCATCAACTTTAAAGAACTTTACAGAGAGATACAAAATTTTACTAAATTTTTTAAATATATAATATATAATCCCAATATAGTAAGCTAGCAGAAGCTCATGTCCTTTATATATAATCTCATTTTTTAATTCATGTGTTTCAGTCACAATTGCTAACAGGTGTAATAAATCAATAATATCTAGGAAAGAATAAAGCAACAATATAAAGAAATAAAGAACAGCAGTGTTTAGATTCGGCAAAGTGCTGAGGTCAGTTAAAACTGGCCAACAAGTATTTTGTCCAGCTAAACGTTTATATAAATAAATGAGTTAAAAATGTCTAAATTCCAAAATCAGGGTCTAATAAATACACTCTATGAACAAAAGTATTGGGACACCCCTACTTATTATACAATCTAAGCGTTTCAGCGATAGCAGTTGCTAACAGATGTAATAAATCATATAAAGGAAATTATATGTTTTCAACATTGCAGCAACAGTTTAGGGAAGGCCTTTATTGTTCCAGCATGACTGTGCACACAGCAGAGTATATAAAGACATGAAGAAAAGCTCAAGAGTCCTGCACTGAGCCCTGACCTCAGCACCACTGGAATGCTTGGAATGAACTGGAACGTCAACTGAGGCTTTCTTAACCAACATCTTGACCAGCCATACAAATGCTCTTTTGAATAAATGGGCACAAGTTCCTATACTACATACTATAAAGAAGCCTTATTACAAGAGAGGCTGATGTTATAGCTGAAACTGTCACACAGAGGTCACTCAATTTTAATACCATTTGTGTTTGAAATAGGATGTCCAGCTAGCTCACGATCAGGTGTCCAAATACTTTTGGTCATATAAATATGAATCCCAAATACTACTACTTCCCAAATATAAGAAAGAGTCCAGTTCTACCTTCCATTATAATCTCCTATAATCTATTTCTTTAGTGTTCGTCATCACAATGAATAACATTCACAGTCCAGGTTGGTAAAAAGCGCTCACACGTCCTGCAGCAGAAGTTACTGATCTGACAAGTTACTTGTACTGCTGTTTGTATGTTAATGGTACACAGAACATTTAGTACAGTCCACATACCTTAGATTAATATCAGACAATGCTTTACATTTTATAGTGTTGTTAGTTCGCAATGCCTTATTTTTTTGATCTGTAATAAAAATAGTAGTAATGTTACAAACACTGCCAAATGAATCCTCAAGATAAAAGACGTTCTCTTAGTTAGTAAGAAAGAAATAAATTAAAGTGGTTTGGGATTGTGTGACTGTGAATGCTAAAGCATATGATTTGCATTAGTTTTTTAATCATGACAAATAAAGATCAGACGACATTTTATTAATTATTAACAATTACAGAAATTGAGGTTGTTTTACACTCTTTGGTTACATTCATGACAGGAACAGTAGTTACTGCTTACACGAGGTTCATCAGTTCACAAGTTAATATCAAACTCAGTCGTGGACAATTTAGTATCTCCAGTTCACCTCACTTGCATTTTTTTGGACTGTGGAAGGAAACCGGAGCACCTGGAGGAAACCCACTTAGACATATGGAGAACATGCAAACCACACAGAAAGGACTCGGACCGCCCCACCTGGGGATCGAACCCAGGACCTTCTTGCTGTGAGGCGACAGTGCTACCCACTGAGCCACCGCGCCGCCCTATTAGTGCTGTTACAGAGGCGTAGTAAGATATCTGGTAAAATGGGTGCCGCATAGTAACTTGTTTTTCTCACGTCCATGTGGGTTTCGTCCACCTTCCAAAAACATGCGTAAGGTAAACTGGCCAGCAGAACACACCTGGGTGTGTGTATGTACAAAAAAGTCATTATGTAAATGTGTGTGTATACAGCATGTCTGGGTGGCGCCGGACCTCACCCTGCCCATAAAGTAACAGTTGATGAAAGTGATTTATACTCTATACGCAACTGTTTATGACTCACAGAAATACTCACTACTTTACTGATTATTGATAACATTTTTAATACATGTGATGTGTAATGAATAACTTACTGTCCAGTAAAATCTAACCAAGTCACGCTGGTGTTAAAACAGGTGCCACAGATTTCTTAAACTCTATGACAGCCCTTCCTGTTTCTCCAGAAAAACAAATTTTTATCATCAGTCAAGATCTTCAACAATCTCTTTCAGCCCCAGACACACCTACACTTCACTAAATGTATGCATTTCATTTCATGCATCTCAATGTTTTCATTTCATTTCACTTTTAATGACTGATAACAACACTGTCAAGTATTCAGAGTCATGAGGGTGTTCAGGGAGAGTGTGAACACTTCATTTGTTAATATACATCCATTCAGGCCTGCAACACATTCAAAAAAAGTTGGAACAGGGGCAATTCAAGGCTGGTAATGAGGTAAAAAAAAAAAAGAAAGACAAGAAAGACAAGTTCCTCGAAGAAAGACAAGTTTTCTGGGCTCAGAGGCATCTGGAATGAACCATCACACAGTTGAAATGTGTATTGCAGTCAGATGAACAGTATTTCAGATATTTTTTTAAAGAAATGGAAGCCATGTGCTTCGGTCCACAGTGCATAATATCATTAAACATGATTAAAGAATCTATCTAGCTGATGAAAGGGCAAGCTGATGAGCCCGTGATCTCTGATCCCTCAGATGACACAGCATCAAGAACCGCCACTCAACAATAGCTGATATAACCACATGGGTGAGGGATTACTCTGGCAAACGTATATTTTAAGGCACGACAATACAGTTACATGCACAAATGCCACTTAAAACTTTACTGTGCAAAAAAGAAGCCTTATGGTAACCATGTCCAGAAGCGGCGTCGACCTCTCTGGGCTCTGAGGCATCTAGGATGGACCATCACACAGTGGAAACGTGTATTGTGGTCAGATGAACAGTATTTCAGATCTTTTTCTAAAAGAAATGAAAGCCGTGTGCTCCAGTCCAATGACAAAAAGGACCTTCCACCTTGTCATGGTATGGGGGTGTGTCAGTGCCCTTGGCAAAGGTAATTTACACCTCTGTGATGGCAGCATTAATGCAGAAAAGTACCTTGAGACCTTAGAGCAACATATGTTGCCTTCAAGATGAGATCTTTTCCAGGGACGTTCATGCATTTTTCAACAAGACAATGCAAAACCACCTGCTGCACACATTACAAAGGCATGGCTGTGGAAGATGAGGTTCCGGGTACTGGACTGACCTGCCTGCAGTCCTGACCTGTCCCCAGTAGAGATTGTGTGGAGAATTTTAAAACGACAACCCCACACACCTTAAGCCTTGTTTGCAGTATGAATTAAACACTTCATCGCTAGGTATCCTTGGTGCCAAAACATATTTTAAATGTTGTGAATAGGAACGGTAACATTACAAAGTGGTAAATGCTTTACCGTCCCAACTTGTTTTGGAATGTGTTGCAGGCCTGAATTGCAGGAATGGATGTTTAGTAACAAATGAAATGAAGCTGATCAGACAAAATATGAGATTTTTTGGTTCATACCATCTGCAATTCATTCTGTCCCAACTTTTTTCTGATTTGAAGTTGAATACTGGCAAATAGCCCCTGTATAATCTTCATTAATCCTCATAATCTCACACACCAAAAGCACTCGGAAAGAATGAAATCCTTAATTTCTATTAAATCTGTTCTTTATTGTACGGAGAACACACTGTTCTTTTGTCTGGCTCATGTTATAATTGTTAGTAGACACAACTACTAGGTTGAGCTACAATTACAGTAGGTGTGAAGACCTCAAAACTCATTTAACACACACACACACGATTCGCACCAGCATGCAAACACAAGAACAATCAGGCACATGTGCACACAGTCTGGCGTTTGGAAGTCTCCTCCAAGCAGTGCAACACGTGTTCAGTCACTGCAGCCGTCAAAGCTCAACCAGACCCATCAAAGCAAAAGGTCAGTAACTGATGGTAGCAGCTCAGCCAGTTCTGCTTCAAAGTTGGATATCTTGGTGACCGGGTTGCCACGCAGATCCAACCTGGTGAGTTTTGGACAGGATGCCAGTGGCGTCAGGTCGGAGACTTTCGAGATGTCTGAGCAATAAGTTAAGCAAAAAATCATTTTTATATAAGTCAAATGTTTGCATAGACTAGTATTGAACAGGTACACTAGATAGGAACAGGTACACTAGATAGGCACACTAGATAGGAACAGGTACACTAGATAGGTACACTAGATAGGAACAGGTACACTAGATAGGAACAGGTACACTATATAGGTACACTAGATAGGAACAGGTAAACTATATAGGAACACTATGTGGCCAAAAGTATGTGGAAATTTTTATATTTTCTGGCAGCCTTCGATGAGATTTTGGACTATGTCCAAGCAATTGTGCGTCCATTAAAGGTCAGGGCTGTGTGCAGGACACTAGTGTTGCTTTACACAAAGGATGGTGTAAAGCAGGTGCTGAAAGGACCTTTTCCAAACTCATGGCTCAAACTTATTGTATATAATAATATAGAATAAAAATACCACAAATTTATTTGGCCAAATTAAAAAGTACGCTATATGGGCAAAAGTATTTGGACACTTGACCATGAACTTGGTCATTCCATTTAAAAAACAAATGGATTTAAAATAGTGACCTCTTTTCAGCTATAACAGCAGCCACTCATCTGGGAATTTGTGCCCATTCAGTCAAAGGAACATCTGTATGGCTGGACACTGATGTTGGTTAAAAAAGCCTCAGTTGATGTTCCAGTTCATTCCAAAGCTGTTCAGTGGGGTTGATGTCAGGGCTCTGTGCAGGACACTCGAGTTTCTTTTCAGGGACACAGTCATGCTGTAACAGGAGAGGGCCTTCCCTAAACTGTTGCCACAAAGTTGGAAGCTTATCAGTTCCTTTATACAATTGATTTATTACACCTGTTAGCATTTGTTGTGGCTGAAACACAGAGGTGTCCTGATATGTTCGTCCATATAGTGTATGTATAGTGTACAATAGTTTTTAATACATAGCCTTCTCCTACAGTGCAGTGTAAATACTGACTGGAATCCTGCAGGTTTTGAAAGGATACGGTTGTTTTTTAAAGACACTTCCTCAAGCTGGGGCAGTTGGTAGAGTCCTTCCACATTCTCAATGGCATTATCATCAACCTCCAGAACCTGCAGTGTCAGTCAAAAACGGAAAAAAACAACAAAAACAAATGTAAAAAAAAAAACCCCACAGCCAGTCAGAGAAAAGCACAAAGAAAGAAAAACAAACAGCAAAAGTGGATCAGAAGTGTACAGCCACAGAGCAGAACTTATTTTTTAATCTACTACTCACTTGAAAGCAAATTTTGGTGGAAATTTGATTTTAAAAACTATAAATAAACTATGAATAAAATCCTAAGCCAGTTTTTCACTGTGTGATTTCACTGTTCTTATAAGATCATTAAACGTCACAGTATATGAGACAGGAAAATCTCACTCAGGGCACTCAGTGTGAGATTCTTTTACAGGGAGACACACAGCAAGGAGGTCCTGGGTTCGATCCCCATGTGGGGCGGTCAGATTTCTTTCTGTGTGGAGTTTGCAGGTTTCCCGTGTCCGTGTGGGTTTCCTCCGGGTGCTCCGGTTTCCTCCCACAGTCCAAAGATGTGCAAATGAGAAAAATTGGAGATACAAAATCGTCCATGACTGTGTTTTACATTAAACTTGAACTGATGAATCTTGTGTAATGAGTAACTTCCTGTCCTGTCATGAATGTCACCAAAATGTGTAAAACATGATGTTAAAATCCTAATAAATGTATAAATATAAATATAGATTCTTTTACAAAAGACCTGCAAGTACATTGTCAATTTATGACAGAAAACAGGTTTATGATTTATTTATGATGAGAGCACAGTCATGCAGGAACAGGAAACAACCTTCTCTAAACTGTTGCCACTAAGTTGGAAGCTTTTCAGTTACTTTGTATAATTGATTTATTACCCCAACGGTTGGCAGTTGGAAGCAGATAATTTCCTTTATATAATTTATTACACCTGTTCCCAATAGTTGTGGCTAAAACATATGAATTACGTTCCAGTACTGTGACAGAATACTGTCTAAGCAATTGAGGGTTAAGAGCCTTGCTCAAGGGCCCAACAGTGGCAACCTGGCAGTGGTGGGGCTTGAACCAGCAGCCTTTGGATTACTAGTCCAGTAACTTAACCACTAGGCTACAACTGTCCCCCAGTTGAATTAAAAGATTAGAAGAGGTGTCCCAATAATTTTGTCCATATAATGTACTTCATATAATGGACATATGGACAAAGAGAAAGGTATGAAATGAAACAAGATGAATACAGTATTATAGAAAAGTATCTTTTATAGAACAGCAGCCCATCATTTCACTCCTCAGACTGAGACTTTACCTCCAGACAGTGTAGCATGGCGAACTGCGGTGGCAGCCTGACAAGCTTATTGGAGGACAGATTAATATGAGTGACCAATAGCAGCTGATCCAGGTGGCACAGGGTACTCAGGTTCTACAGAGAGAAAGAGAGAAAACAAAGC